>NC_080194.1:28130000-28210000 GCF_030028045.1 Hippopotamus amphibius kiboko
TGTAAGAAAGCTTGGGAAAACTAGAACTTTTGTGGCTTGATAGGTGTGCATATAGGTACTCGGTGAAGAATCCCTTGGTGTGCAAGTCATACTTGTCTTCTATAATGATAACTCAAACAATTCTGTGCAGTGATTCATGGAAACAATTGGATTCTCATATTCTCCTGGAGCTGTTTATGATAATATGTTACCAGCAAATGCAAGTGAAAAACTTAAAGCAAATAGCTGTAAGGAATGGGGAGCGGTGGTGGAGGTTATGAGGGAAAAATACAAGATAGCGGCACTTTATTTATGAAACTAGACTGTTTGGTGTATATAAAAAATGTGGAAATTTGGGTTGGTAGTGAAAACCTTTCTTCAACTTTCACAGAGAATTAAAATTTATAAAAATGAATGCCCTTATATATGAGCTTTCTCTGTTTTTTTTCCCCCAGAAGTTAGGGTGTATGTAATGTTATATTGTTGTCAGATTTTAAGAAGATATCTAAATTAACTCTGCATTCCCTAAAATGAATTCTAGATGGATGGTGTGTTAAATATATATTGCTCAAGTACTTCATCTCATTTTCCCTCAAGGCTGTCCTCAATACCTACTTTTATAGTGAAATAGCTCCAGTTGTATATGATGCTTCTAGTATGGCTTTTCTGGTAAGAGCTGTAAGGTAGAAACTGGGTCTCATACTTCTCTGGACCTTGAAAAGAATGGGAAATGACATCCTTATTTTATTTCACAATTGTCTGTATAAGAATATAGTTAAATGCCGATCATCTAGGCTAACCAGAAAAAGCATGCCAGAGCAAGCATGGATAGTTAATAACTAAAAAATTTACTGTGTGAAAACTACAGTGAACCTCTAAGACTTGTGTGCCAATAGCTTTAACTGCTTCTGTAACCAGTTTTGTTTTCAAAATGTCAGAGAGTCAAATGGATTGGTTAGAAGGTTACCTGCTCTCCTTTTTGCTCCCCCCTCTTCTTTTATAGTTGGTAACCAGTAATTAAATACCTCAAACCCTAGAAGTAGCAAGGAAAGAAAAAGGCAAAAAGTAAAGACAGAAGATTCTTTGACTATGCTTGGATTAAATGAGTATCTAGAATATCTAACTGGAATATTAAAAATAAAATTCTATAGGAAGTATATGAACTAGTAAAGAAAAATCCAGATGTTAATTGAAAATAGTTAATTCATTTAATTTAAATTTACTGTCAGTTACCTTTAATTGTAAAAGCATCTGCCTTGGAGTTGACCACCTGAGTTGAAATTCTGCCTTCTGTATTTATTAGGTATGACCTTAGGCAAGTTTTAATATTTTTTTTTAAATAAACATTTTTTTTGCCTTGGTTTCCTTTTCTATAAAACAGGGATAATGTACATTATCTAACTCCTATAATTGTTTTGAGAACTAGGTGAGATAATACATGTAGCAATGCTCAGCATAAGGACTGGTACTTTCTAAACACCTAGCAAATACTGTTTTTGTATCTTTTCAACTGTCTCTCCAACATCTATCCATCCATCCACAGCCGTTCGTCTGTTTGTCCATCTATCCATCTTTTGAATGTTACTAACAACATTGATTGATGATTTGTTTTTGTTTTTGTTTTGCCATAGAATATGTAGAACTTTTAAAATATGAAATTAATTTAATTGGCCAGGGGGTGGGGGAAGAGGAGACAGCCCTGAAAAACCAAGTTATGCACAGAGATCTAGAAGTTTACTTTAAATCCTCTGGTTAAGTGTAATATCCTAAATTTATTTCTGCCTGTCCATTTAATAAAATTTATATAATTAAACAAATATTTTTTGAGTGTTTTCTTTGTGAAAAATATTGTACTAGGTGCTGTGGAAATACAGATAAGCCTAGTATTTTGTTCTTGCCATTGAAAAGTTTGTAATCTGGTTGGGACTACATATAAACATACAATTATAGCATATATTTTAAAAAGATTGTATAAGATAGTATGCATTAATTGTTGAATTAGTTATATAAAAAATAAAATTTCAGAGCATAAAGTGATTAGAAGAAAGATGGATCTAGTTACCTGGAATAGGCTCAACTGGTTTCCTAGTGATAAGAAAAGAACACAAGGGAAATAGGGAGAGACAGGCAGAGCAAAGGCTGAGAGGGAGCAATAAGTGAAGTCTGAGTATATCAGTCTAGTAGAGTAGAAGGTTAAAGTGTAGACTACTAGAAGATAAGTTTAGAAAGATTGATTGGATCTGGATGGAGGGCCTTGAATGCCAGAGTCAGGAGTTTGGACTTTTTCTGTCGTCGGGGGAGAGCCACTGATTTTTCTTGATCAAGAGAGAGGCCTGATAATAGGAGTGGCAGTAAGATTGATTTGGAGTTGGAGATACTGACATTAGTGAAATCCGTTTACAGTCTGTTGCAAGAGTCTAGCTATGAAGTATATAAAGCCCTGTGCTAAGGTGATTATGAGTACGGTAAAAAGGTAAGAGAATGAGAAACAATATTAAGGAAGAGTTGATGGAGCTTAATGACATGCTGGCAATGAGGAGCAAGGATGAAAATGAGGAGATGGATTTAGTGTTCATGTTTTGCACTTGGATGATTCTGAGCACGGTGCGCCTCTGGGTGTGCGTGAATGAGGGGGACGTTGAGGAAAATGATGAATCTAACTTTTTGTTGAATATGACACAGCACAGTACATCTCGGTATAATCTTGATGTACTTTCCTAGCAGTTGTATTTCAGGGAGATGAGCGAGAGCTCATTGTTGGGGATATAGATATAAAAATAATGATTTGGATATTAAGGAATGAGATGTTTGGTAAAAAGAATATAGAGAAAGGATCATGTTTAGGTTGGTAGCATTAACATGTGAGTGGCATTTTCTGTGATTATCTATTCATCTTAAAAAAAAAAAGGTATTTGCTCACCTCTCCCTCCCTGATTTTTCCTCACTCTTTTTCCCCCAGTACTACCGATTATCTGCAATGTGTTGTACAATGTGCTGTGCACTGGGGTTCCAGTAAAGAACAAGACAGACATAACCCCTATCTTCATGGAACATATAGAATAAACTTAAAAAAAAAATCTTTTAATGTTTTCTGTTATTCTTCCACTCACCATAGCTTTTTTTAAATAAATTTATTTATTTATTTATTTATCTGTTTATTTATTTATTTATTTTATTGGCTGTGTTGCGTCTTCGTTGCTGCACACAGATTTTCTCTAGTTGTGGCGAGCGGGGGCTACTCTTCGTTGTGGTACGTGGCCTTCTCATTGTGGTGGCCTCTCTTGTTGCAGAGCACGGGCTCTAGGTGCGTGGGCTTCAGTAGTTGCGGCACATGGGCTCAATAGTTGTAGCTCACGGGCTCTAGAGCACAGGCTCAGTAGTTGTGGTGCACAGGCTTAGTTGCTCCGTGGCATGTGGTAGCTTCCTGGGGCAGGGATCAAACCCATGTCCCCTGCATTGGCAGGCGGATTCTTACCCACTGTGCCACCTGGAAAGTCCTACCATAAGCTTTTGATAATATTTACACAAGCATTTATCTCCCTGGGTCTAGAAGAGATTCTCTGACAGCAGGTTTCCTTTTCTTCTTTTTGTGGACACTTTTTATTATTACTATATTGTAAGGAATATTCTGTAGGATCATAATTTTAGGAACATATTAAATTACTCATCATTGAAGTTAAAAAAATACACCCCCACCACCACTGCCTTCCTGGAAGGGAGGTTTTTTATTGTTTAAGCTTATAAGTGAGGTCCTTTGGGGAAAAAAAAAACTTTTGGGCAAGCTGAAGGAAAAGATCTTTCCTTTAAAACAATCATTTCTCACATGCAGACTTCTCTTAATGATATGAAATTTATTTCAAATCACAATAAAACTTGAAATTAGACTTTAGACTTTCCCTTTCTCCTGTTTCTCCCATCCTTATTCTGCTTTTGATTTTGCCACAGAGTCAACCCAGTGCCTTCATCTCACCCTTTCCTCCACTCTTTCCTAATAAAAGGGAGGAATGGTGGGATAAGAACGCAGTGTAAGATTGAGTGGCCATTTCAGGTTTATAAAGGATGAAAGCATCTTTCAAAGGAATGATCTATCTGATTGCAAATGTTTGAATTTATTTATTTATTTATTTATTTATTTATTTATTTATTTATTTAAGCTCTTTATTGGAATATACTTACTTTACACTCTTGTGCCAGTTTTTGAGGTACACCAAAGTGAATCAGCTGTATTTATACATATATCCCCATATCCCCTCCCTCCCGTGACTCTCTCCCATGCTCCCTATCCTGGCCCTCTAAATCATCACCCATCATTGAGTTGATCTCCCTGTGTTATGCAGCAACTTCCCACTAGCTATCTACCCTCCATTTGGTAGTGTGTATATATGTCAATGCTACTCTTTCACTTCATCCCAGCTTCCCCTTCACCCCCTCTCAACCCCGTGTCCTCAAGTCCGTTCTCTGCAAATGTATGAATTTAAATGCTGAGATTCAAGCTCAGGGAATCTTATGTTGTTGACGGTCCCTAATTCATTACACTTTCACTATTTGCTGCGCTTCCCTTTCTCCTTCAACTGATCCCTTTTTGAGTTAGAGGATTATAAATGAGATTATTTAGTATAGAGGTATCAGGTAAAAATGGAGTATCAGGCATTATCTGTAAGTAAGATATACTTTTCTGATAAAAAGGAAGACGTTCTTTTTTCTTTCTTTTTTTATTGAAGTATAGTTGATTTACAATGTTGTGTTAGTTTCAGGTGTGCCACAAAATGATTCATAGGAATGTATATAGATACATATATTCTTTCAGATTCTTTTCCATTATAGGTTATTACAAGATATTGAATATAGTTCCCTGTGCTATATAGTAGGTCCTTGTTGTTTATTTTATATATAGTAGCTTGTATCTGATAATACAAAATTTCAAATTTATCCCTTCCCCCTTTGGTAACCATAAATTTGCTTTCTATGTCTATGAGTCTGTTTCTGTTTTGTAAATAAGTTCATTTGTATCATTTTTAAAAAGATTTGACATATAATCAATATCATATTTGTCTTTCTCTGTCTGACTTCTCTCAGTATGACAATCTCTAGGTCCATCCATGTTGCTGCAAATGGCATTATTTCATTCTTTTTTGTGGCTGAGTAATATTCCATTGCATATAAGTACCATATCTTCTTTATCCATTCATCTGTTGATGGACATTTAAGTTGCTTTCATGTCTTGGCTATTATAAATAGTGCTGCAGTGAACATTGGGGTGCATGTATCTTTTCAAATTAGAGTTTTTGTCTTTTTTCTGGATATATGCCCAGGAGTGGTATTGCTGGATCATATGGTGGCTCTATTTTTAGTTTTTTAAAAAACCTCCATCCTGTTCACCATAGTGGCTGCACCAATTTACATTCCCACCAACAGTGTAGGAGGGTTCCCTTTTCTCCACACCCTCTCCAACATTTATTATTTGTAGACTTTTTGATATGACCATTCTGACCAGTGTGAGGTGATGCCTCACTGTAGTTCTGATATGCATCTTTCTAATAATTAGCAATGTTGAATATATTTTGAGGAAAAGGAGGACATTATTGATGAAAGAAGAAAACCCCTATGTTAGGAGTGTTTTGAAATGGGAAAGATATTTTTTGCCATATTGGAAGGAATGATGTAAATCTGAGTGTTTTAAATTTTGAGTTAGATAGATATAAAATCATGTTAGTAAGAGAGCTTTTAAAAAAGCAGTTTTATTGGAGCAACATCTATATTTATATAGATTACTTAGGAATCTTCAGGGTATGGGAAAACATGTCAAATTTTCAGGGCTTTAATATTAACCCAGCTTTGGGTTACTGAAATCACCTTCATAGGGGGCCAATCAGCCCACCAAGTTTGGATAAGAATTCCAGATGCTGAGTGTTTCAGTAATAAAAGTTGTGGACATGTACCCTATGCTTGATTATTCTTCTAAACTTGCATAGAGATAGTAAATCAATTTTGTGAGGTGAATTTTCAACCTTTAGAAGACAATAAGGCATAACTTTTTTATTCTAAGGAAAGTAATGTTTTGTGGTTGAATAATACCTGTCTTTTTTAACCTGCTGAAAGGTTTCCAGGCTAGAAAGAAGTCTGTGAAAGTGTAGTTTTTATAATGGCCATGCTGCTCATATACACTTAACATTATCAGGTCAAATGGCAGTAATGTGATACAATTTATAGGCCTTATACTCTGTCTGGAAGGTTGTAGTAGCCTTATTGGTATTTGTATTCACTTTTTATTAATTGATCTTTCTTATTGTTTTCCATTTTAATTTAGTGTAAGGCTAATAAATAATAAAGATTGTGTCGTGGCATTCAGTATTAAAATGCACTCCATTTTGGGGGAAGCCAGATAGATGTGTTTACTCTGTAGAGAAATTTAGATTTGATTTTTTGTTTTCTTCATGGTAATTATGTTTGCACTTTGCTGATCACTAGTTGTGCATTATTACAATGGAAGGTGACAATTTGATTGTCTTCAATTGGAGAAACAAGTAATTTTATATTCACTAAGCTGTCAGGTAACACTAACTCACAGTACTAAGAGCTCCTGGCAATGTGGCTTGGCACCTATATTTAACTGCTTTGATGCTTGTGTAACCTCTGCTGAATCAGAAATACTTTGCCTGCTGGAAATGGTTTTCAGGGTTGTACAATGAGGTTTCCATTAAGCAGACAAACTGAAAATGAACTGCAAAGCCACAGTTGTTTCTCTCCTCCCCTTTCCCCTTCATCCCTCCCCCTTCTCCTCTCCTTCCCCACCCTCTCTCGTTCCCCTCTCCCTTCCTCTTCTTCCTGGTTCTCCTTCTCTTATTTGATAGCAACCTGAAATTTATACCTTATTTCATTACATGAAAGAGAGAAATTGCTGGCTTGCTTTATTTAGCTACAGCAGAACCTCAGAGATTAGCTTCTTTATATAATTTTGCTCACTAGCACCATGTGTGAGCTTTCATTTTCTGAAACTATATAGTATCAATTTTTATTTTTTTATTTTTTCTGGCATTATTAAAAAGTGAAAATAGAGGTGATAATGGAAAAGTATAGTGACAGTTTCCTACCTGCCCTTTCTCTCTGAGAAGTTACTGTTCTGGTTTATAATTTTTATTGATAATTGGATAAGATATCCATATTGGACTTCCATACTAGTGGATTGGCTTCAAGCTGACAAAGAGATGTTTCATATTCACTTTAAAAACTATGCTTCTCATTTCATGTGAAGAGGAGATTCAAAGTGAAGATATATAAATAAATTCATCCTGCTATTATTTTAGGCAAATTTCTTTCACTCAAGCCACATAGAAGTCTTTCATTTGAGCTATAAAGTCATTGTGCTTGATTAAAGTCCTCTTAGTTAGTGTGTATTTATAGTAGCCATTGTTTGGTTTTGCTCTTATTGTTTGTTAAGTGACTGATTTTATTTATATATTCGGGGCCTGGCTTTCCAAAACAAAGATCTCAACAAATTACTGGTAGACAAGCTTTGAGAAAAGTTCAATGTTATTTCTATCAAGCAAAAAGTATAGATAGAGGTTATGTGAAGGCAAGTTGTTTTGATCCCACGAAGAAACCAGATACTCAGAGACACATGTAATAATTATAGGTTTTCCATAGGCAGTCAGTCAGACAGGCCAGTCATTAGGCTGGTTGCCTGCCTCTTCCAGCAGATACTAACCAATTAGACAGAGGTGGTTACGTGATGTAACATTATCAGGAGGAACAATTCATGAGTCAAAGCATTCCAAGACATATGAGCTCTAGTCCAAAGAACAGTCTTAAGCTATATAAAGTGACAGCAATATTGTCAGCTAAATATAAACTCTAGAAACACAAACTTTGATGACTTGAGAAGAATCTGTTCCAGGTAGTCCTTGTTTTGTAAGAACCCCAGAAGGCCTTTGAATACAATTTTGGAGCTTTGGTGTGAAAAATTAGAAGCCTTAAATAAGTCAAATTCCATTAATTTAAGCCCCTTCTTGGACATACTTCAGGGGCTTCAGTGTATCTCACTTGCCTCATCACTGTTGATTTGACAGCCAACTCAAATTAGAGAGTTTTCTTCTAACAGATATTGTCTGTATAGGTTACCAAACATGCTCTGAAAAGAGCCACTAAAAACTTTAAAAGGTAGGTTTATAACTGTCTAAGGTAGCTCTGAAAGCAGTAACCTTCTTTTTCATGTAATTTTCTCATTTGCTTATTAAAGAGATGGAAGAGAGAGAAAAACCTGGCAGAGGCCTAGGGAAGATTGGAGGTGGAGAGAGGGATGGGCAGTAGTGCTGCATAAAACAATACAAAGAATCAATAACAACCCTCAGGCTTTACCTGAATGAAGTGGGGAAAGTTTTAAAAGCATTATCTTCATTTTAATGTCTGAAATAAGGATCCCTACCCCAGCCTGTCCACCCTCACCCTAGTACTTAAACGTGGGAATTAGAGGTACAGGAAGAGGGTTTTAAAACATTCTTTGCCCTAGGCTGGGTGGACTGGCATCCTTGGTAGGGGTTCCTGGGTATTGTGCATTTTGGCAGCTGAACATATCTGTTACTCATGCTCCTTAAAATGAGAAGCACTGTGTTATATTTTTGGAAAATTAGTTGTTTATTTCTCAGTATCAGATCAATTGCAGCATTAAATTAACAGTGAACTATCTGACTGAAATAAGTCTACCTTTGTAGCCTGGGGCTGAGTTGCAAAAATAAATGTGAATGTTGGCCTGAATTTTTAATTTTTTCTTTAAGTAAACCAACTATTAAAATGTTGCTTTATGTTAAAAACAGGGCTTCTTTTGAGTAAATGTAACACCCCTAAAAAGTGAATGCCATTTGATAATAATATTAGAAGTAATGAAAACATTAAAAAAAAAACAGATTAAAAATATTGTTCTAATAAATTCGGTGGCTCGTTTGGATAATTACGTCAGTCCCAAATGATAGTTTTGAAGTGAATTTCCAAACAATGGTAAAGGAAAAAAAAGTAATATCAAGTGACTATGCCTTATGAGAAAGTTTATTTAAGAAATCCTAACTTTTAGACATAAAAATGACTGTTTTTTTTAAAAAAAAAATACCACCAAATAAGAAAGATTTAAAGTTCTAGAAAATAAGGTTTTTCTGAGATAGAGGACTTAATGTGTAGATATCCAGTCCTCATCATTTTATTACATCTGGGACCAGCTAATCGTGATTTCTTGTTAAAGAACATAAAGTAAATTTACTGTCTGAGTAGGTTGGTAATGGTCTAAACATTCAGATTTTATACTGGGGTTTTGGAGTGAAATAATTATAATCTTCCTAGAGATATTCCTACTGGCTTCCTAGAAAACTTTATCAATTACTAGAGACTTAATCTCCTGCAATCTCATATTCAAAAGTCCTAAGCCCTGAAGTTCTTCCCAATGGCTGGCATCCTGGGAATTCACTTGATCTGCTGGGCAGAGACATTTCAAACTCGGGGAACACATGATGGGAATTTAGTTTTATGTGTCCCAAAGATATGTAATTCTCTTTGGAGGTTTTACTTGATAATAGCTATGCCCCAGAAAACCATCTTGTTTAACCAATGTGATAAGTTGACAATGTAGTTTTTCTCTCTGATTATAATGTACTCTGTGTAGTCAATACACTAGTACCATGTGAGTGTAATTTCCTCTTTTATTTTATCTCCAATGCACTGTATTATAAATAAACAGTTAAAAAAAAACACCAAACAAATCTGTTGCATCTCCTTTTAAGATTGTACCACTGTAGACACTTGTTCTAGTAAAGTAGAATTGGGCACATTTGATTGCATTTAAATTTTTCATGCTTCAGCAGTTTGGCTGGGAGCACAGTAAAGAAAAATCCCATGAGCGAGGATAGTTTAGAATAATAGAACTTGATTTTGTGTATTATAGCGGCAACATTTGCGCTGCTTTAGTTAGGGTTGTGTCAGCACTTCCATTATAAACCCCTGTTTTCAAGGGGTATAACTAGGGAGATTTTTTTTTTAATACAAATTAAAAAAACAATTCATTTGAATGATTTTTAAGTTATAATAGTGCGAAAATAAAACAAAGTTAAGTCACATAGAAATTGACCATTTTCACAAGGATTTTAATTCTTTTACTTATTAGTTGTATATGGCAGCAGCTAAAGTAAGACTATTCTAATACTTTGCGGGAGAAAGTTTTTGTAGTGGGAGATTACTGATATGAAGATTAAAAATAAAAGTAAGCATCCCATGTGATATTTTAAAACATTAAAGCAAGTGTATATTTGATTTATGAGTTTCTATCAGAGAGTAGCCATGGTGCAATGATTATAGTAAAGGTATTACCAAAAGTCAAGTATATTTGCAGCTTCTAGAATACAGTTTAGTTGGTCTAATAAAGGGGAAAGCTGAAGTAAAGTGAAATAAATGAGGATGTAATCAGTAAATTGAAGGATTCTATAACAAAATGTGCAAAAGTAATCAGTAACTTGAACTAATAATCAGTAAATCCAAGATATTTGATAAATTGCATTAAAAAGAATTTGTGCACATTTTCCTTTTAAAAATTCAAAAAAAAAAAAATCACCATCCAAAACGAAACAGTACAACAAAGCCATCAATAAAAAACAAACCTGAAACAAGCCCAACAATTTTATCAAAAGGAAATGGCTACAATGGGGCAATACCTTGCTAAAAGAACAAGAATTACCTTTCTCTGCTAAGAACATATTGACAACTACAGTAAACACAAGAAATTAAATAAAATATGATATGCAAAAATATTCTTGGAACAAAAAAATGTTAATTCCTTTGCTAAAGGGAGGGATTTTGAAGTTGAGCATGCCTTCGTTGGTTGTTAAGTATTATTGTCTTACCTTTCCCCTCTTCCTGTCCCTTAACGATGATGTGAACTGAGGATAAACAGTCAGATTTAATATTGCTTTCTTTTGGCAGCCTATCTTTTATTTGCAACCTTGATACACATATGAATTTGTAGGTGCAAAATAAAAGACAAATTGTGTGATGTTATAAATTGGTAGCTTTCCTGAATGGCCACTGGAGGAATCACCAGAAGACTGTTGATGAAGTAGAGGTGAAGCCTTTCCTCACTAATTGTATTCAGCGTGTAATTTCTAAACTTCCCTCTGAATTTTGATTTTCAATTAACACTCCCCATTTGAAGATAATTTTCTATTTAATGTAATTGCAGGAAATAATTTATTGGCTGATTAAGACTAAGGGCCCAGCCTTCCTTAAGAAAACACTCTAACAAACCAGCCTTTAAACTCAACCCATAGCTTTGGACAGATTTAGTCTATTTTTACAGCTGCATGGTTGTATTTAATTAGGATTGTGCACTATTGTTCATTGGTGCAGTTTATAGTTGAAATTATTCTTAAGAGACTTTTCATTTTGGGTTTTGTGTCGTGATTAATTTATACTAAACCAACAATCACAGATATTGCTATTGGAAGGAGCCAAGTCACTTTATAATAAGAGGATGTTTGTTGAGGAACTAAAGTCACTCTGAGTTTTGGATTATGACTTTCAATTGTATTTAGCTGTTTTAAAAAGCAGCAGTAAATTCATTCGTTTGTCTTTAATGTGAATGATTACATTATTGGTGCTGTTATTATCTAAACTATGAAAACACTCTTGTTGTTAATGGCAAGCTCTTGATAAACTTGCAGAAGAGTTATAATTTGCCTGGTTTTACTATAGTATTTATGAAGCTAATGAAGTAAGTTCTAGATGATTCCTCTATACCGAGAAACATAATTTGGTGTCATTTTCTGTAAGTTTATATATATTTCTTCATCTGTCAGTATTGATAGAAATTAGTCAAGGGTATACTTATCTAATTCATTGATATAGAACTCTTGAGGACATTTCATTTCTTTCTCCTCAAAGAAAACATAGATATACTTCTGTACTTTCTTTCCTCCATATTATTTTCTAGTATCAAGTCTAATAGATTATATTTTTATTATTTGTAGAATGATTATTATAAGTAGGTATCAGCATTTTAATATGTTTCAAAGCACTTCAAAAGCCCGTAATACTTTTATTTAGAACTGTGCATAATTAGATTTGCTGATCTTATATTAATTTTTTTCACTGTAGGATACTAAATCTGAGCCCCCTCATTAATTGTGAGAAATTTAGCATTAGCTGTTAAATCCTATGTGAAACATGGGCTGCTACATAAAAACTACTGTTTAAATTGGAATTAACTTAATTATTTTTCTTTGCTCTTGATATTTCCTTCACTGCAATATTCATGAAAGCATGTGACAGATTTGTAAATTTAACTGTTAATCTCAGATTTCTAGACCCTTTAATCAGTATTTATTTGTCTGTAGAAACAGTACTAGCAAGTTAATGATTTGCTAATTTGAAAAATGCTCATGTGGTTTCCTATGTTAAATGATTTGTGCATTTTTTAAAAAAATGGTATGAAATCAATTAATGTTAAAGAGCAATTAAGGTGGAGATTTTATTCCTTTCATTACACAGCAATTTTAGAGCTAAATGTGCTATAAACCAAAAACAATGTAAAGTTTTAGAAAAAAATACTCAATTGCTTCTTCTTTTAAGTTATAAACTTTTGGTGATTATATTTCTAAACATTTTGCTAAGAAATTCATCTTGATAAAGTGATATTCTAAAAGTTTTGAAATTCTGTTTAATAATCATGATTTTCTGATTGTATATGAAAGCACGGTATGAAGACCTTGTGCCGAGTGTAGTTGATGTGTACTTGTGGATACATAGAAGGATGTTCAGAAATTGTTTCTGGAGTTTTAAAAATATTATGCATAATAGGCATTTTACTATTTTCATAGTAAGTGCTTTGAATCTTATATGTACCTTCTAATATAAAATAGAGGCATAGTTACCTCATGTACTAAATTAAAAAGTCACAAAATTGCCTTAAGACTAATCTAGTATTAGCAGCCACTCAATCAACATGTCACTTAGAAGTTTAGTTATAGCAATTGACATAGCTTGAAGATCTTTAGAAAAAGATCAGATTGACACTAATCAGTGTTAGGCCTAGTACTCATAATACAAGGTATAAACTAAGAAGTCAGGACCAAGTTTGTTTAGGAGTTTCATCATAGATTAGTTACTTTTCTGATTGTATTTTCTTACATAGACCTCCTTTGTTCCTACGTAAAGTGAAAGAGAAATTTGGATATTTGTAATTTCAATTCATTCTCCAAACTGGCTCATTTGCTATTCATTCATTCATTTTTTTTTTTTTTTTTGAATTGCTAGCCATCAACTGAATTACTGTCAATAATCTAGTTGGGAGAACTGAGAGGAAAAATACACACATACATATACTATATATTATGAAAACATTTCATAAAAATTTCATTTGTGGATCAGTAAGAAAGAAAATGTGCAGCAATTACTGGGAAGAAGTTTACTGAGTTAAAAGCAAAGAGGGAAAGTGGAACAGATAAGCTAAGAGTTCTTTTTCAGTGGTTTAGAGTAGATCATAAACATTTCTGAAGTTAGCTAACTTTCCTTTTTTCCTGAATTAGTCAAATGTAAGGGATTGTTTATTATTTTGTCATTGACAGCCCTTTTTTAAAATCCACGCTGTTTCTTTATTCTGCAGAAGAATGTCTTCCAAGCAAGCCACCTCTCCATTTGCCTGTGCACCTGATGGAGAGGAAGTGATGACCCAAGATTTGACCTCAAGGGAAAAGGAAGAAGGCAGTGATCAACATGTGGCCTCCCATCTGCCTCTGCACCCCATAGTGCACAACAAACCTCACTCTGAGGAGCTACCAACACTTGTCAATACCATTCAACAGGATGCTGACTGGGACAGTGTTCTGTCATCTCAGCAAAGAATGGTGAGCTTTTAAAATCTGGCCACTATCACTAAGTGTGTCTGTTATTATGGGCTCATCAAAAATAAGTATTTTAGAAAAAGCTCAAAATCCATGTCATTAGAGTTATTTGTGTCCAAACCATGAAAATGACCACCCTGTATATTATTAATATATTAATACTAGTTAGTGGGAAAAATTGGAAAATGGTTTGTGGTTTTGTTTTTGTCTATTGTTAGGTCGACTTGCCAAAAAATATTTAATTTAATTTTGGGGGAGATTTGGTTATCTTATTCTCTGATTCTCTGTATTTAAGATGGTAACTTGATAATACCACAAAACAAATATGATCCAAAAAAGTGTGGCTGTGTATTAATATTGTAAAATTATAATAAGCAAACATAGCTATGTGAATGAGGTCATATGGTAAATACATCTTCAGTGAGGAAATGCAGGTATTTATCTTTTTTAACAGTCATTCTTGATTTATAATAAAGCTTTTCTCACTTATGTGCTTGTGTATTAGTTTCAAAAGGACATGCAAAGCTCCTAAGTATCATTCAAACTGCAGGAGTTTGCCCTAAAGGTAGAAACAGCAATGTCAAATACATGCAGTGTATTAGCCAGCTTTCCTATCTTAAATTCTACCTGTAACCATCAAAACAGATATCATAATAAGTGACATTACTTATTATCTAGTTTAAAGCAAAAATATTTAATTTTTAGCATTTAGAACTGACCAAAATCTTAATGTATTTTCTTGGATTAGGAATTTTAAACCTTGTTTTACATGTCTTAACTTTTGGTTAAATTAACAAAAAATATTTTATGTGGGAAATGAGGAAAAGTTTTACGCCTTAATAAAAAAAATAATGTGATATTTAAAAATGCCCTTACTCTAATAACATATTTTAAAATTCTTGCTCTATGCTTAGAACCAATTCAAAGACAATTTTATAGCTTATGGAAGCAGACATTTTTCTTTTTCAGATGATTCTGCAGGCACAATTAGTACTCTGAAGCAGTAGGTGAGAAACAGGGGATTGAACTAGACTAGAAACTGTTCTAGACTAACTTTAGGTTGAAAAGGGACCATCATTATGCAGTTAGACCCACTGGGAGATTTGTTTCCCTTGCATGGGGGAAGAGAGAAGGTGTAATAAAGCAAGGCTAAAAGTCTGGCTTTTTGATTGATCTTAAGTGATTGAACTCATTTTATACCTCCAATATAGCATGGGTAAAATAGATATCCAGTCACTGCCACCGGCTTTTTGGCAAGATAATAGGGCTATGTTTTATTTTTATTTCAACAAATCATTATGGAGCACCTCCTCTGGGCCCAGCATTCTGCTGGGTACTGGCTGTGTAGTAAACAAAACATGCATGATTATGCCTTCATGGAACTTATATCTAGGAGAGGGAACAGAAATAAATACACACACAAATGTAATTAAAGTTATGATATATGTTAAGAATAAAAAGAACAGAATGCTATGTGAGAACATAATGAAATAAACCTAATTTAGAATGGATGGATAGGAATGCCTTCTTTGAACTAAGGATGATAAGAATTAGCCAGGCAAAAAATAGAAGAAAGAGTAAACATAGAAGAGGGAACATCATGTATGAAATATTTGAGGTGAGAAAAATTATAGCTGAGTTTCAGAAAATGAAAGATAGTCCTTGTAGTGGAAGTGTAATGAGCGAGGGTGCAGTGTAGCATCAGATATGGTTGGAGAGATTGGTAGGGGTTAGTTATCCAACAACACCTTGTAGATAACATTATGGACGTGAGATTTGATTCTAAGCACGATGGAAAGCCATTGAAGGGATTAAGAGCATTTCAAAAAGATAATTCTGACTGTGTTATGACTCTATGGGAGGGAGACAAAGTGAAAGACGGAAGACCTGCTGGGAAGCTATTTCAGAAATCCAGGTAAGAGATGATGGTGGCTTGGATTAGTGTGGAGGCAGATGGGATAGAGAGAAGGGATGGGTTCAAGGTAAATTTTAGCTTTTATTCCAGATATACTCATGGACAAATCAAAATAACTATACTGGAAAATACAGATTGAGGCAGAAATAATACAGTTCAAATTTTACTTCTTTAGAGCACTTTTTACTTATTTTTCTTAGTATAATTTAGTTTGTATATTGGCAAGTGCAAAATTGTTTTGGCGAATTATTCTCAAAGCTATGTGATCTAAAATTTTGTCAGAAAGTAGATATTCATAATTTGCTTACCAAATTTACGTTAGATGGGATTTATGGTAGTATAAAATAGTTTAAATTTACAAATATGTGATATTAATATAAAAGAAATCATACTTGCTGGAAATGTTTTCAAACTTTCATTCTCTTCTGATATCAAACATTACTTTCCACTGGAGCCTTTGTGTATTCTGAATGTCTGGAAGCCAAAATATTTTGTTTTAGCTCCCACTCTATAGTATTTCCCAGCTGTGTACTTATATGGTATAATAAAAGGATTTAACAATTGGGAAATAGCAGCTGCATTTGGAAATTCCCTTTGTGCTCCCTTTTCACTTGATAGATTCAATAATGTATAACAAGTGTAATATCAGACCTGTAATGACTTATACTGCAAGTATCATATCACCTACCAATTTTTCTTTACAGCAAAGGAAAACAATAGTAGAGTTTTAGGTTTCTGGATAATCTTGCAAACCTGCATATAGTGTGTGTGTGTGTGTGTGTGTGTTGGGATGGGGTGAATGTGACTAGAGTAAAATTTAATAAACACTTTGTCTCATTCTACATTCAAGTAAAAATTAAATCTGGAAGAATTGTTATGAAATTAAGTGAAACTTGTTCTCTTCAGTGGATCCTATTTGTTACACACTGTAATTGAACCTCATAAAATCAGTGTGGAGAAATAAAATTTAAAAGAAAGTCTAAAAACAACAACAAAGATTTTATCAGCGCTTACTTAGTTTCCACTGTAATTTACTTTCTGCGATGGCCCTCAGTCATGAATAGTTAGAAACAGGAACTAGAAGTTTTTTATATACTGATTCAGGAAGGGTTTCGCTTTGAAATATCAAGACCACAGAGGAGCTTTTCTGTAAGACAGGGTAAAGACAAAGCAGAGAAGTTCTGCTAATACCCACTTCTGGATTAGAAAAAAAATCTTTAGATGTTAAAATTCTGATTATTTTGATGTTGCACTCCAACAAAATATGAGACTATACAGTTTCAAACAAGTGAAAAAAATTCATTGTGGCATAAGCAAAGGAGAATAGACACTTAGAGAACAGAAATTTTATAGATCAGCATTCCAAGACCAATTGGAGATAAAAAAATTTTAGACACTGATTTTAATTACCATTACTTATATTATGGACACCAAAACGTTCGATTTTAAATGTAGTATGCTGTGTTAATTTGTGAGATCCATTTGAAGGCTGAGAAGTTCGTGTAAATAAGAATTCACTGTTCTTGTTTGCTGTGTACATTCACTACTACTTTCATTATGGTACCAGTGTACCAGCACCTTTTTTGCAGAGGAATGTTGACACTTTTCTCTGAAATATGTTTTTGCTCCCATTAGAACGGATTCATTAGACAGGAATAAATTCACATAATTTTTTCATCAAAAAAGTATAGTATATAATTCTTTTTAATATTAAAAAGTGTGAAGGAACATTTTGTAGTAATATTTAGCATATGATATTGTGTATAATGATTATCTGCTAAAGATTACTTGACTATGTAGCACCTACTAAGTTCTAAGCACAGGGACTTGTGAATAAGACAGTTAGGATCTCCTCATAGAGTGAGACAATTTTAGACAATGATAAATGCAATAAAGAAAATTAAATAAGAAAATATGATTGAGAACGACGACTTTAAACAATCCAGGGAAGGTCTTTTTGAAGAGGTGACATTTGAGTTGAGATTTGAATAATGAGAAGGAGACAACTATGCAAAAATTTGGGGGCAGACACCCAGCTAGAGTATGTAGTGAGTACAGAAACCTTTTGATTGGTGTGTTTGAGCAATAGGAAACAATGGAGTGTCTGCAGTGGAATGGGGTGAGGGAGAGAATGGTATGAGATGAAATCTGGGAGGCAGGCAGATTGCAGATAATATGGGTTATCATAGGCTACAGTGAGGTGTTTGGACTTTACTTCAAGTGAAAGTGGAAACCATCGGAAGATTTTAAGCAGGAGACTACCATGATTTGATTTATGTTTTTAAAAGAGCACGTTAGCTGCTGTGTACAGAATGGATTGTAAGAGATAACACCAGAAACAAGGGCACCTATTAGGAAAACTGTTGCAGTAGTGAAGGTGAGAGTTTAATGGTAAGTGGAGAGTGGACAGTTAGGGAGGTATTTCTTTGAAGAGTTCCCATAGAGTCTGAAGAGGACAAGATTCACACAGAGGGTGAGGAGAATATTTTATGTAATATACATGTGGGCAGAAATTTAGTCAAGAATGAGCAGGAAGTGAAGTGGATGAGATCAGGGTGTGAGGAAGGGTTAGGCTTGATCCTGGACCAAGAATGGTGTGAGGTGTGAGGTGTGAGGACAGAAGCTTTTTGCCTAATAAAGAGCTGTTTACAGGTGACTTCCAGGGTAGGTTATGGCAATGTAGGCTAGATACCAACAGTATCTCTTACAAGATCCCAAATGTGACAGGATTGTGAGACCTCCTTCATGCATATGCACCTGTGCACTTGCATGTATTCTCATATTGATACATATTTTAAGCCAAAATGGGATTATATGCATTTGGCTTTTAATTACTAATCTAATTAGGTAGAAATAATCACACTGGACCCTCAGGCCCAGACTATCAGAACTCCTTATTTTAGAGACCTACTTAAATTCCCCCAAGTTTTATCTTTTAGAAACATTTTAAAAATAATTTTCCACTATAAATAAAACATGCCAATAATGTCCTTTGTTGTAATTTAAAGAAAATAATAATAATAGGCATGTTGGGATATTTAATAAATAACTGTTGGGAACAATACTTTCTTGCTTGCAAACAGTTTCTTCTCTCTGCCTTTCTTGCTTTCAGTTCAATGAAGTTGCTAATCAGCTCTGAAGTGTTCTATGTAGTTCACTTAGAGTCATAAAAATTCTGGTACAAAGTACTTTGTACCATTTCTGGGAATGGAGCTGTTGCCATTACATGATAACAGTCCAGGAACTTTGAGTGAGGATTTAATCCTTCCCAGCCATGCTTTATATTGTGACAAACTTTCAGAAGATTCTAATTTTGCTACCTTTTAAAAGATTTTAAAAACTTGAATTGTTGCCAGTTTTTGGTAAGATTTTAGTAATTTAAGGTAGTAGATAGGACTCAAATGAAATTTGGTTTCTCACTTTTATTTTTTTATTTTTATTATTTTCCTGACTTTCAGTTTAGTTTTGTTTTTATTTTCATTTAGAAGGTGGGTCCAAAAAGATATTACTGCGATTTATGTCAAGGAATGCTCTGCCTGTGTTTTCCTCTGAAAGTTTTATAGGCTCTGGTCTTACATTTAGGTCATTGATACATGTTTTAAGCTCTTTATTGGAATATAATTGCTTTACACTCTTGTACCAGCTTATGAGGTACACCAAAGTCAATCAGCTGTATTTATACTTATATCCCTATATCCCCTCCCTCCCATGACTCCCTCCTGCTCTCCCTGTCCTGGCCCTCAAAGGCATCACCCATCATTGAGTTGATCTCCCTTTGCTATATTGGTAGTGTATATATGTCTATGCTACTCTCTCACTTCGTCCCAGCTTCCCCTTCACCCCCCCGCCCCCTCCAACTCCGTGTCCTCCAGTACATTCTCTGTATCTGCATCCTTATTCTTGCCCTGTCACTAGGTTCATCAGTACCTTTTTTTTTTTTTTTTTTTAGATTTCATATATATGAGTTAGCATACAGTATTTGTTTTTCTCTTTCTGGCTTACTTCACTCTGTATGACAGACGCTAGGTCTATCCACCTCATTACATACAGTTCCATTTCATTCCTTTTTATGGCTGGGTAATATTCCATTGTATATATGTGCCACATCTTCTTTATCCATTCATCTGTTGATGGGCATTTAGGTTGCTTCCATGTCCTGGCTATTGTAGATAGTGTTGCAATAAACATTACAGTATATGTTTCTTTTCAGATTATGGTTTTCTTGGGGTATATGCCCAGTAGTGGGATTACTGAGTCATTTGGTAGTTCTATTTTTAGATTTTTAAGGAACCTCCAAACTGTTTTCCATAGTGGCTGTACCAACTTACATTCCCACCAACAGTGCAGGAGAATTCCCTTTTCTCCACACCTCTCCAACATTTATTGTTTCTAGATTTTTTGATGATGGCCATTCTGACTGGTGTGAGGTGATACCTCATTGTGGCTTTGACTTGCATTTCTCTAATGATTAGTGATGTTGAGCATCTTTTCATGTGTTTGTTAGCCATCTGCATGTTTTCTTTGGAGAAATGTCTATTTAGGTCTTCCACCCATTTGTGGATTGGGTTATTTGCTTTTTTGGCATTAAGCTGCATGAGCTGCTTGTATATTTTGGAGATTAATCCTTTGTCCGTTGCTTCACTGGCAAGTATTTGCTCCCATTCTGAGGGTTGTCTTCTTGTCTTGTTTATGGTTTCTTTTGCTGTGCAAAAGCTTTTAAGTTTCATTAGGTCCCATTTGTTTATTCTTGATTTTATTTCCATGATTCTAGGAGGTGGGTCAAAAAGGATCTTGCTTTGAGGTATGTCATAGAATGTTCTGCCTATGTTTTCCTCTAGGAGTTTTATAGTGTCTGGCCTTACATGTAGGTCTTTAATCCATTTGGAGTTTATTTTTGTGTAAGGAGTTAGGAAGTGTTCTAATTTCATTCTTTTACATGTTGCTGTCCAATTTTCCCAGCGCCACTTATTGAAGAGGCTGTCTTTTTTCCATTGTATATTCGTGCCTCCTTTGTCAAAAAGTGCCCGCATGTTCTTGGGTTTACCTCTGAGTTCTCTATTCTGTTCCATTGATCTTCCTTTCTATTTTTGTGCCAATACTATACTGTCTTGATCACTGTGACCTTGTAGTATAGTTTGAAGTCAGGAAGCCTAATCCCACCAACTCCATCTTTCCTTCTCAAGATTGATTTGGCTATTGGGGGTATTTTGCATTTCCATACAAATTGTAAGATTTCTTGTTTTAGTTCTGTGAAAAATGCCATTGGAATTTGATAGGGATTGTGTTCAATCTGTAAATTGCTTTGGGTACTACAGTCATTGTCACAATGTTGATACTTCCAATCCAAGAACATTGTATGTCCCTCCATCTATTTGTATCGTCTTTGATTTCTTTCATCAGTGTCTTATAGTTTTCTGCATACAGGTCTTTTGCCTCCTTAGGCAGGTTTATTCCTAGGTATTTTATTCTTTTTGTTGCAATGGTAAATGAGAGAGTTTCCTTAATTTCTCTTTCTGCTTTTTTGTTATTAGTGTATAAGAATGCAAAAGATTTCTGCACATTAATTTTGTATCCTGCTAGTTTACTAAATTCATCAATGAGTGCTAGCAGTTTTCTGGTAGAATCTTTAGGGTTTTCTATGTATAATATCATGTCATCTGCAAAGAGTGACAATTTTACTTTTTCTTTTCCAATTTGGATTCCTTTTATTTCATTTTCTTCTCTGATTGCTGTGGCTAAAACTTCCTACGCTGTGTTGAATAATAATGGTGAGAGTGGGCACCCTTGTCTTGTTCCTGTTCTTAGAGGGAATTCTTTCAGTTTTTCACCATGTAGAACGATGTTGGCTTTTGGTTTCTCATATATGGCTTTTATTATTTTGAGATAATTTCCTTCTATGCCCATTTTCTGGAGAGTTTTTATCATAAATGAATGCTGAATTTTGTTGAAAGATTTTTCCACATCTGTTAAGATGATCATATGGTTTTTATCCTTCAATTTGTTAATATGATGTATCACATTGATTTATTTGTGTGTCTTGAAGAATCCTTGCATCCCAGGGATAAACCCCACTTGATCATAGTGTATGATCTTTTTAATGTGCTGTTGGAGTCTGTTAGCTAGTATTTTGTTGAGGATTTTTGCATCTATGTTAATCAGTGATATTGACCTGTAATTTTCTTTCTTTTTTTTTTTGTGACATCTTTCTCTGGTTTTGGTATCAGGGTGATAGTGGCCTCGTAGAATGAGTTTGGGAGTGTTCCTCCTTCTGCTATATTTTGGAAGAGTTTGAGAAGGATAGGTGTTAGCTCTTCTCTAAATGTTTGATAGAATTCGCCTGTGAAGCCATCTGGCCTGGGGCTTTTGTTTGTTGGGAGATTTTTAATCACAGCCTCAATTTCCGTACTTGTGATTGGTCTGTTCATATTTTCTATTTCTTCCTGGTTCAGTCTTGGAAGATTGCATTTTTCTAACAATTTTTCCATTTCTTCCAGGTTATCCAATTTATTGGCATATAGTTGCTTGTAGTATTCTCTCATGATCTTTTGTATTTCTGTGGTGTCAGTTGTTACTTCTCCTTTTTCATTTCTAATTCTGTCGATTTGTGTCTTCTCCCTTTTTTTTCCCCTGATGAGTCTGGCTAATGGTTTATCAATTTGGTTTATCTTCTCAAAGAACCAGCTTTTAGTTTCATTGATCTTTGCTATTGTTTCCTTCATTTCTTTTTCATTTATTTCTGATCTGATCTTTATGATTTCTTTCCTTCTGCTCACTTTGGGGTTTCTTTGTTCTTCTTTCTCTAATTCTTTTAGGTTGAAGGTTAGGTTGCTTATTTGATATTTTTCTTGTTTCTTGAGTTAGGGCTGTATTGCTATAAACTTTCCTCTTAGAACTGCTTTTGCTGTATCCCATAGGTATTGCATTGTTGTGTTTTCATTGTCATTTGTTTCTAGATATTTTTTGATTTCCTCTTTGATTTCTTTAGCGATTTCTTTGTTGTTTAATAGTGTATTGTTTAGCCCTCATGTGTTTGTATTTCTTACAGTTTTTTTCCTGTAATTGATATCTAGTCTCATGGTGTTGTGGTCAGAGAAGATGCTCGATATTACTTCAGTTTTCTTGAATTTGTGACCCAGGATGTGACCTATCCTGGAAAATGTTCTGTGTGCACTTGAGAAGAAAGTGTATTCTGTCGTTTTTGGATGGAATGTCATATGAATATCTATTTAGTCGAGATGGTCTAATGTGTCACTTAAAGCTTGTGTGTCCTTATTTATTTTCTGTTTGGATGTTCTGTCCATTGATGTAAGTGGGGTGTTAAAGTCTCCTACTATTATTGTGTTACTGTTGATGTCCCCTTTTATGGCTGTTAACACTTGCCTTATGTATTGAGGTGCTCCTATGTTAGGTGCATAGAGATTTACAATTGTGATATGTTCTTCTTGGATGGATCCCTTGATCATTATGTAGTGTCCTTCCTTGTCTCTTGTAATAATCTTTACTTTAAAGTCTAATGTGTCTGATATGAATATTGCTACTCCAGCTTTCTTTTGATTTTCATTTGCATGGAATATCTTTTTCCATCCCCTTACTTTCAGTCTATATGTGTCCCTTGGTCTGAAGTGGGTTTCTTATAGACAGCATATAGAAGGGTCTTGTTTTTGTATCCATTCAACCAGTCTGTGTCTTTTGGTGGAGCATTTAATCCATTTACATTTAAGATGATTATTAACATGTGTGTTCCTATTACTATTTTCTTAATTGTTTTGGGTTTGTTTTTGTAGGTCTTTTCCTTCTCTTGTGTTTCCTACTTAGAAAAGTTCCCTAAGCAATTGTTGTAAGACTAGTTTGGTGGTGCTGAATTCTCTTAACTTTTGCTTGTCTGGAAAGCTTTTGATTTCTGCATCAAATCTGAATGAGATTCTTGCTGGGTAGAGTATTCTCGGCTGTAGGTTTTTCTCTTTCAGGACTTTCAGTATATCCTGCCATTGCCTTCTGGCCTGCAGAGTTTCTGCAGAAAGATCAGCTGTTATCCTTCTGGTTTTTCCCTTATATGTTATTTGTTGCTTTTCTCTTGCTGCTTTTAATATTTTTTCTTTGTGTTTAATTGTCATTAGTTTGATTAATATGTGCCTTGGTGTATTTCTCCTTGGGTTTATTCTGTATAGGACTTTCTGCGCTTCTTGGATTTGATTAATTTTTTCCTTTCCCATGTTGGGGAAGTTTTCCACTATAACCTCTTCAAATATTTTCTCAGAGCCTTTCTTTTTTTTCTTCTTCTTCTGGGATGCCTATGATTCGAATGTTGGTGTGCTTAATGTTGTCACCAAGGTCTCTGAGACTGTATTCCATTCTTTTTATTCTTTTTTCTCTTTCCTGCTCTGTGGCAGTTATTTTTCCAATTCTATCTTCCAACTCACTTATTCGTTCTTCTGCCTCAGTTATTCTGCAGTTTATACCATCTGGAGTATTTTTAATTTCAATTATTTTGTTGTCCATTACTGTTTGTTTCCTCTTTAGTTCTTCTGAGTCCTTATTAACTATTTCTTGTATTTTCTGTATTTTGTTATTGAGATTTTGAATCATCTTTACTATCATTACTCTGAATTGTTTTTCAGGCATTTTCCTATTTCCTCTTCATGTATTTGGTCTTGTGGGTTTTTTTCCTGCTCCTTTGCCTGCATGGTGTTTCTTTGTTTTCTCATTTTGTCTAATTTATAGGATTTGCTGTCTGCTTTCCCTATGCTGCCTAGTTGTAATTCCTCTTGGTTCTGCCCTCTGCCCCCTGTGGTAGTAGGGTTTGTCCAGTGTCTTGAGTAGGCTTCCTGGTGGGGGGTCTGATGTCTGCTTTCTGGTGTGTGGCTCTGTGTTTTTTTATCTCTGATGAGCAGGGCTCTGTCAGGTAGTGTGTTTTAGGGTATCTGTGAGGTTAATATGGCTTTAGGTAGTCTGTGTGCTGATGGGTGGGTTTGTGTTCCTGTCTTGTTTGTAGTTTGGTGTGAGGTGTCCCGCACTGGCAGCTGCAGACAGTCGGACGAAGCCAAGTGTTAGCCTCTGATACAGGGTTCCGTGAGAGTTCTCTGCAGTTAATCTTCCCTGTGTCTGAGGACTCCCTAGTAGTCTAGCATCCTGGATTCAGTGCTCCCTCCGCAGAGCCTCCTACTTGACTTCTGATGGAGTAGTCCAGACTTCAGAGATTGCTTGTCCCAGTTATGTCAGGATCTTTGCAGTCCTTTGTGGTGTCCGAGGTCTTTTGTTGGTGTTAGGCTGGTTCTCTGTGGAAATTATTGCATCTTTTGGTGTATTCCTGATGCATCTGTGGAGAGGGATGCATTCCATGTCCTTCTACTTCACCGCCATCCTTCTTCTCCTTGATACATTTTGAGATTATTTTTGTACATAGTGTTATAGAGTGTTCTAATTTCATTCTTTCACATATAGCTGTCCAGTTTTCCCAGCACCACTTATTGAAGAGGCTGTTTTTCCTCCATTGTACATTCTTGCCTCTTTTTTCATAGATTAGGTGACCATATGTGCGTGGGTTTATTTCTGGGGTTTCTATCCTGTTCCATTGATCTATATTTCTGTTTCTGTGCCAGTACCTTACTGTCTTGATGACTCTAGCCTTGTAGTATAGTCTAGAAGTCTGGGAGCCTGATACCTCCAGCTCTGTTTTTCTTTCTCAAGATTGCTTTGGCTATTTGGGGTCTTTTATGTTTCCATGCAAACTGTAAAACTTTTGGGTCTAGTTTGTAAAAAACAAAAATGCCGCTGATAATTTGATAAGGATTGCATTGAATCTGTACATTGCCTTGGCTAGTATAGTCATTTTGACAATATTGTGTCTTCCAATCCAAAAGCATGATGTATCTTTCCATCTGTTCATGTCATCTTCGATTTCTTTCATCAGCGTCTTACAGTTTTCAGATTACGGGTCTTTTGCCTCCTTAGGTAGGTTTATTCCTAGGCATTTTATTGTTTTTGATTTGGTAAATGGGATTATTTCCTTAATTTCTCTCCCTTATCTTTCATTGTTAGGGGATAGAAGTACAAGAGATTTCTGTCTGTTAATTTTGTATCCTACAAATTTACCAAAATCATTGATGAGCTCAGTAGCTTTCTGGTAGCATCTTTAGAATTTTCTATGTGTAGTATCATATTATCTGCAAACAGTGACAGTTTTACTTCTTTTCCAGTTTGAATTCCTTTTATTTCTATTTCTCCTCTGATTGCCATGGCTAGGACTTCCAAAACTATGTTGCATAGTAGTGCTGAGAGTGGACATCCTTGTCTTGTTCCTGCATTAGAGAAAATGCTTTCAGTTTTTCACCATTGAGTATGATGTTTGCTGTGGGTTTGTTGTACATGGCCTTTATTATGTTGAGGTAGGTTCCCTCCATCTGCACTTTCTGCAGAGTTTTTATCATAAATGGGTGTTGAATTTTGTCAAAAGCTTTCTCTGTGGGGAAATGTGGAGAAACAATATGATGCATCTGTGGAGATGATCATATTGTTTTTATTCTTCAACTTGTTTCTGTGGTGTATCACACTGATTGGTCTGCGGATATTGAAAAATCCTTGCACCCCTGGGATAAACCTCACTTGATCATGGTATATAACCCTTTTAATGTGTTGTTGGGTTTGGTTTGCTAGTATTTTGTTGAGGACTTTTGCGTCTACATTCATCTGTGATATTGGCCTGTGATTTTCTTTTTTATGTGTCATCTTTGCTGGTTTTGGTATCAGGGTGATGGTGGCCTTGTAGAGTGAGTTTGGGAGTGTTCCTTCCTCTGCAATTTTTGGGAAGAGTTTGAGAAGGATAGGTGTTAACTCTTCTCTAAATGTTTGATAGAATTCACCTGTGAAGCCAACTGGTCCTGGACTTTTGTTTGTTGGGAGTTTTTAAATCATAGTTTAATTTCAGTGCTTGTGATTGGTCTGTTCCTATTTTCTGTTTCTTTCCAGGTCAGTCTTGGAAGATTGTATCTTTCTAAAAAATTGTCCATTTCTTCCAGGTTGTCCATTTTATTGGCATATAGTTGCTTATAGTAGTCTCTTATGACTCTTTGTATTTCTGCTGTACAGAAATTCTTCTGGTGTCTGCTGTAACTTCTTTTTCATTTCTAATTTTGTTGATTTGAAGCCTCTCCCTTTTTTTTCTTGATGAGTCTGGGTAAAGATTTATCAATTTTGTTTCTCTTTTCAAAGAACCAGCTTTTAGTTTCATTGATCTTTTCTATTGTTTTCTTTGTCTTTATTTCATTTATTTCTGCTCTGATCTTTGATTTCTTTCCTTCTACTAACTTTAGGTTTTGTTTGTTCTTTCTCTAGCTGCTATAGGTGTAAGGTTGATTGAGACTTTTCTTGTTTCCTAAGGTAAGATTGTATTGCTATAAACTTCCCTCTTAGATCTGCTTTTGCTGCATCCCATAGGTTTTGGATCATTATGGTTTTGTTTTCATTAGTCTCTGGGTATTTTTTGATTTCCTTTTTGATTTCTTCAGTGGTCCATTGGTTGTTCAATAGCATATTGTTTAGCATCCACGTGTTTGTTTGTTTTATCGTTTTCTGCTGAATATTACAGCTTGCTCCCCCAGTCGATCTGTCAGGGCCACGGGCATTCAGATGTCATAATGACTCTCCCAGGGGTGACTTCAGCACTGACCACACCACCAGAGTCCAGGGTCAAAGGTTGATTGGCCAATCTGTGCCCAAATGCTCTGAGGCTGTTCTCCAGAGGACCAGGTGCAATGCTCTCCCGGGAGGAACTTCCCTCACCTGGTGGCTGCCCATCTGGGTGGCCACGGCCCTGGACTTGGCAGAGGTGGAACTGGGATCCCAGGGTTCCTACCTGGAATTCCCTGGGGCTGCTCCCATCTTTCAGGCCCCTGGAAGGTTCTACACTTGTGGCCCGGGCTTGCACAGGTTGCGGCCCAGATTGCACAGGGCATGGCCTGGTTGTGGCCTTGGCACAGCGTCTGGCCCAGAGTCTGGTCCCCTGCACCTGGCCAGGCACCTGGGACTAGAGGGCGCTGCAGGCATCCTGAGGACCGCGGTTTGCTCTGGAGATGATGAGAGCCACCTTATGGGGACCAGTCTGGGTTGCGGAGCCTCCAGCGCCTCAGGCTCCCAGTGTCTCTCTGTGGACGACCGTCATTTTTACTTTAGAAAGTGTAGTGAAACCCGCTAGTTGATCTGGCCCAAACTGTGTGCAAGGTTTATGTTCATCTTTTTGGTACTTGATTGGGTCTATGAAGAGCTGGGGGGAAAATCCATACCCTAGGAAGATTAGACTTCTTAAGAAATTTAGTTACTACTACTCTCATTTTAGGATTTTGGATATTCATTCACTTTAAGTAAAATTCAAACCTAGACTCTGGTTATAAGTGAAAATGTTCATCCTTGCCCCCGAGTTATGAAACAACATTCTCTAGGAAGCCCTGTGGGAGATTTCCCATTTTCTATAACTTTGGAACTATGTTAGCACACAGTATTGTCTGTGTTTAAACTTATCTCAGAAACTTAATGACAGAAATTTACTTACAATTTGGACCAAAGAATAAAACTGTATTTTACGGCATCGTGTGGGTAGTGAAATCGACAGCTAGTGCTGTCTAGTGTTACCACTTGATCACCTTTATATATGCACACCTTGCTTATGTGCACTGTTTCATTCCTGCTATTAAAAAAATGTATATTGAAAAAAACTTTCCTAAACCTGGATTATTTAAACAAAATGATTATTGGCATGCTATTTGGAAAAATCTTGATGTTTATGGAAATTTAAATTATTTTGTCATTATTCTTATTGATATAATACATCTTTCTGAATATACTTTTTGGAAAAGTTTTCTTACTTACATAGCTATTATCAGAATCTTTATCAAAAGTAGAAACATTGACATGCTCTGGAGTAGTTGGCTTTTTCCCCGTTGGGCAAGAAGGAATCAGGTATGCATGCTGATTAACACACTCCAGTCATTAACATGTGATTATGAGGGCTGCGTATTGAGCACCTGCCAAAATATAAAAATCCACTACTTTGCTACATCTGTGCAAAGACTTTTTTGCATTTCTTTTGTATTTTGTCAGTTCAAGGAAAATCAGACCCCAGTATATTTTCTTTTTTTTTTCAGTGTAATAAAATTGGGTGTACAGAATGTTTTCAAGGAGATGGGATATACAGTGTTTATTTTTATTTTAATCTTTCGAGCTGTATAAGATCCAGTGATTGGGGTTTGCAGAGCTCTGACTGTAACATGAATCTGTTAATGAACTCCATCACTGACATTCACTTACCGTTTACAACATTCCTTCAAGTTCATAAGGATTATCTTTTCTGGGATTCAGCCAATACTCCTTTAACTTGCTTTATTTTTATGTGTTACCTTTATATCTCATAAGTATTTTGCTTTCATTCTTTCACCAACACGCTGTTAATGTACACCTCATAGTGATGCCTGGGCTGCTCTATGGTTTGATTTTTCCTGTCCAGTATCCATTTGCAAATTTTCTTTCATGGCCAAAGTGAAGCTTGGGTTCTATAGCATTTCCAAGATACTTTAAGTCACTTTTTGATAATTATTTAAAATAAGATAGATTGCTAATAGAAAATCTGGTATGATCTAGTCTAACAGAACAGCGTGATTGAGCAGGCCTATCCTACTCAGCTTTTATTTTCTTGATGGATTTAAATGGCATTTGAGTGTAGTAGAAGATTTTTTTTTTTTAAATAAGGTCCTAGTTAAAATTGGTCAGTATTAGTCATTGAAAGCTGATCTCAGGACACCAATAATTTTCTAATTAAAGCAGAATTTCACAAGCACATTTCAATCTATAGGTCATTCTGATTAATGTACACTTATACCAAATTCCTTCTTGCCCAATGATGATTTGGATATATCACTGTGATGAAATATCATAACTGGAATAATGAAATTGGCACATTTTGTTATGCTTTTAAGTAGCATGGTATAGAAAGTAAAGTATATAAATATTATATAGCATGCAGTCATTTACGTTACTAATTTGAACTTTTTCAAGATTAGAATGAGATATGAATCTTAAGGTCCTTCTAGATCAGCATGAATAAGATGGTGATACATATGATAGTGTATTGCTTTTGGAGGAGAAAGCTGGGATTGTGTTTGTGCTCCTCCAGATCTACCTTTTTATTTTAATTTGAAGAGGGTTACTTCCCATGAAATCAACTTAACATGACAAAATCTGCTGCCACCTTTTATTTGGAGATGAGATTATAAGGGCTGTCTTTGATTATTGAGTCCAACTACCTGGACTAAGCAGGAAAGACTCTACTTTGTTCCTTCCACGAACATATCTAACCTTTCTTGAACACATCTAATGAATGTGCCTTAATTACCTTGATATGCAGATTATCCCACTGTTTAATTGTCCTCTGCAAAAAGCTTTCCCTGCTTTCCAAGAGAAATGTAACCTTTTCAAAGAAGAACAATTTCAAGCTATTATTCCTTTTGTTAGTATAGCTTTAATGTGATGATGTGTTTATTTTTTATACTATTAACCTTTTAAGTATTATTTTGGTATTACTACAGTCCCATGACCTGTAGGCATTATTTTTCTAGGTGATACAAATTGAGTTCAATAGTAAATCTCTGTGTAAACCACATCCTCAAATCCAAAGTATGAATTATGAACCTTTGCTAATAAAACTGTACAATCAGGTAAAAATTAGAAGTGAATATTTATGCATGTCATCTATCTTCTTATTTCATTAGCACCCTAGAAAAAGGGAAACCCTATTTAACAAGATGATTAGAAATTATTTTGTAAACCTTTGCTTTGATTATAATTTAATTTGTTTTTACTGTCAGTATACTGAAAATACCTAGAATACAATAGTTTCAAGTTCATCAAACTTTGGGAAGAAATGTGCCCTCAGTCAAGCATAGATAGATTATTGTGGTATAATAGAAGAGATTCATTTACCTTGAAACACAAAGAATTAGAACTTTTTTTTGGAAATTAATGTTATTTAGGAATTTTTGGTTAGTTCTAGTGGTTAATTAGTATGTTTTTTTTTACATAATTGTGGGCTAGCCAGGATTAAAGTAATCCATGAACAAACTGAGAAAAGTTTTACTCTCAATTCAGAGTTAATATTTGGCCTTCTGTTGTATTAATTTTTTTGTACCCAGCATGCTTCTACCAAAATGCCTTTCTTGTTTTTTGTTCTTACACTGATGTATTTTGTATGTGAAGTTAATTAAAGTTTATTTATTTTGCTTTCTGAAATTGACTATAATTAGAGTTTAGTTTTCCTTTCAGCTACTGTTCTCTTTGATCCATGAGGAATGACATAGTAGGGCAAGGAATGAATCTGAATCGGAGTTTTTGGATTTTTGGAAATTAAGAGAGAAAAATCAAAATGCACACCCCTCCCTTACCCAGAGAGTAAGGATGGACTCTATGATTGTAACTGAGCCATTGATTCAAGGTTGTGTTATCTTCAGGAAGAGCAATCACAACCTCCAGACATTGGGGATATCGGATGCCAGATTAGGCTTCTATTTGCTGCTTTGTGGTAAATTGGTGAAAGTTTTGCGCCTAGTTTTCTTTTTTTCTGGAACTGTAAATACAGATAGATAGATAGTGATAGATAGACAGATAGATAGATAGAAGGATAGATAGATGTTTTATAAGCAACATAGCTCCAAAGAATCATTTTTAATTCTCTGTATTTGTTTTATCTGTAAAAACTTAAATCAGAGAGCTAGAGATGTTATTTAAAAATTTTTAGACTACAAAGGGTTTATTGTTATGCCATTATATATATTTACTTGACACATTAGAAGGAAATTAAAGGCTTTTGTGGTGAAATTTCCAAATTTAGGAATTTTACTTGGGCAACTTTCTAGTGAAGAGAGGAGATTGTTGAGTTCACAGAGTGGCTGGGAGGGCTCAGTGTGTATGACATATAGAGCAGTCTGCTCTCTAGTTGCTCTTCCTTAGGCAAACTAGGCCATGAAAGGACTTCACTGTTAATAGAGTGTAATCTCTTTGAATGATTGTAGAATCCCCCTTTCCTATAATGGCCCCAGTTTCTGTCATGAATTAGGGACAGGTTTCCCAGAAGCTAGATTAAATGGCATTTCAAAAGATTATTTGTGCCATACTCCAAGCACTCCTCTTCCATGCCAACTCTGAGCTAGTGTCAAACAACAGGCCTCTGGTACCTTGACTCTCCTATTTTTGAGGCTATTTTCCTATTTTTGGTAGAGGGTAAGGAGGTTTTATACTTTGTCTCCTTTGCTTTAGTTACTTAATTCTGTTGTCTGAAGTTTGTCCATCATCTCACTGTGCTTTAATTTTTCCTCATTTGGGAGACACTTATGCAACATGGGTTCCTGGTGATCTGACTGATACCTGGATCCTGTGATGTGCACATAACTAAAGCTTCCATCATAGCCTTTAGTTCATTTAAAACATACTAGGTGCTTTGCTGATTACATATTAAAAATACACAATTATTTTTGTAAGTGCTCTGGTATCTCTCAAATGGGGAAGAAAAGAAAATAACTGCAAAGCAGGAGAGCATTAGGATAATAGACTTGATGCTAGAGTAAGTAGTCACCTCTTAAGAAAACCTCTATGGAATCATTTGAGACTCTCCATGCATAGAAACTTGCTCTGTAAGAATTTGTCCAATTATACTTCTCCAACTTCTGCATAATCACACCCCTCTTTCTCCAGTGCCTCAATTTGTCAAAAAAAAAAAACACCCATTTGATTCAGTGGAAATATTTTCCCTGGGATTATTTAGAGGAAACATAATTTAGAGGAAACCTCTGTGAGGTTTACCTCACAGAACACCTGTGTTTATCTCTGCCACTAATTTGCTGTGTGACCTTAGGGAAGTCACTTCATATCTCCTGACTTCAGTTTCTTCATCAAAAATGAAAGATTCAAAGCATGCAGCAGCAGTCGCAGCTGGGCCAGGGGCCAGCTCTGCCCACCAGTGCACTGCAGCTGTGGCCCTGGCATAATAGGAGGGCACATGCAGCCCACATAGGAGACATCTCTTGAATCCCTGGCTCTGATGGCCAGGTGGGATTGCACTTCTGAGCCCCACAGGACATCTCCTACATAAGGTCACTCCTTTAAGACTGGGAAAGGTAGCTGATTTATCTAATACATAGGAACAAACACAGGGAATAGGCAAAATGAGGAGACTGAGGAATATGTTTTAATTGAAAGAATAAGATAAAACCTCAGAAAAAGAACTAATCACGATGGAGAAAAGCAATCTAGCTGATAAAGAATTCAAAGTGATAGTCATAAAAATGCTTATCAAACTTGGGAGAAGAATGGATGAACACAGTGAGAACTTCAGCAAAGAGAGAGAAAATATAAAACTATCATACAGAAATTATAAGCGAACTGAAAAATACAATAGAGGGGCTCAACAGCAGACTGGATGAAGTAGAAGAACAAATCAGTCGAAACTGAAAGACAAAGTAATGGAACTCACCCAAACAGAGCAGAAAAATGAAAAAAGAATTAAAAAAAAAAAAAAAAAAAAAAGAAGGTACCTCTAGGGACCTTTGGGACCACATCAAGCAGAATAACTTTTGCATTATAGGGGTCCCAGAAGGAAAATAGAGAAAGGGCCAGAAAAATTATTTGTAGAAATAATGGCTGAATGCTTCACTAATTTGGGAACCTGGAAAAGGAAACAGGCATCCAGGTACAAGAAACTGAGAGTTCTAAATAAGATGAACTCAGGCACACATCAGGACACATTGTAATTAAAATGGTTACAGTTAAAAATAAAGAGAATCCTAAAAGCAGCAAGGAATAACTTGCTATGTACCAGGGAAACACCAGAAGACTATCAGCAGATTCTTTAGCAGAAACCTTACAGGCTAGAAGGGTGGAATGACATATTCAAAGTGCTGAAAGGAAAAACTTCCAACCTAGAATTCTCTACTCAGCAAGTTTATCATTCAGAATTAAAGGAGTGATTGAGTTTCCCAGATAAACAAAAGCTGAAGGAGTTCATCACCATTAAACTGGCACCATAAGAAATGTTAAAGGGACTTCTTTAATCTGAAAAGAAGTGACACTAATTAATAATACAAAAACATACAATGAAGGGTGGTCAAAAGGTACAAGCTTACAGTTATAAGATAAATATATACTGGGGATGTACATGATTAATACAATTAATACTTCCTTTGTTATATATGAAGGTTGTTAAGAAAGTAAATCCTATGAATTCTTATCATAAGGGAAATTTTTTTTCTTTTTCTTTTCTTTTGTATCTGTATGAGATAATGGATGTTCACTAAACTTATCATGATAATCATTTCATGATGTATGTAAGTCAAATCATTATGCTATGCACAAACTTATACAGTGCTGTATATCAATTATATCTAAATAAAACTGGAAGAAAAAAGAAAACATTCAAAAATAAAAATCTCACTGGAAAAAGTAAATATATAATAAAGGTAGTGGATCAATCATTTACAAAGAAAACATGAAGGTTAAAAGACAAAAGTGGTAAAATTAAGTAAAATTACAATATTTAATTAAGGGATGCATAAAATAAAAAGATAAAATGTGTCATCAAAAGTATAAAATGTGGGTGAGGGGGAGTAAAAAGATAAAACTTTGGAATGTATTCAAATTTAAGTTGTTACCAATTTAAAACTGCTACCAATTTTTAAGACTACTATATATATAGGATGTTATGTGTGAACTTCACAGTAACCACAAGTAAATACACAAAAGAAAATGAGAAAGGAATTTGAACATCACACTAAAGAAAATCACCAAATATAAGGGAGGTGAGAAAGAGAAGAAAGAAGCAGAGAAGAACTACAAAAACAATCAGAAAATTAACAAAAAGGCAGTACGTACATATCTATCAATGATAACTTTAATTATAAATGTAAATTCACCAATCAAAATGCATAGAGTAGTTGAATGGTTAAAAAAAACTCAACTACATGCTGCCTACAAGAGAATAACTTCAGATGTAAGGATACACAGACTGAAAGTAAAGGAACAGAAAAAGGTATTTCATGCAAATGGAAATGAAAAGAAAGCTGGAATAACAATACACATATCAGACAAAATAGGCTTTAGAACAAATACTCTAGTAAAGGACAAAGGAGGATCCAGCAAGAATATGTGACATTTATAAATGTATATGCACCCAACAACACTGTGATATATAAAGCAAATATTAATAGACCTAAAGGGAGAAATTGAAAGCAATACAATAATGGTAGGGGAATTTAATACCCCACTTACATCAATGGATAGACCATCAGATAGGAAACCAATCAGGAAATATCAGGCTTTTATGGCACATTAGACCAGATTGACTTAATAGATGTACAGTTGACCCTTGAACAACACAGCTTTGAATTGTTTATGTCCACTTATATGTGGATTTTTTCCAAGAAATATACAGAAATATATATGTAGAACATAGTATGCAAGACTTGTATTGAAGTGGATAACTTCTCCTTTCATAGACGTAAGGTGAATGATATTTAACATAAAATTGATAATGTGTTTGTTTTCTTAACATTCATAACTTTGCTTTCAAAGAATTAATTACTGAAATGTATGCCCTTTTCTCTCATAATTGGAGAAATTGTATATCAACCTATCATCCAGCTCTGCACTCTCCCCACTGTTATTCAACATGGTATTGGAAGTCCTAGCCACAGCAATTAGGCAAGAAAACAAACTAAAATCACCAAAATTAGAAAGAAAGATGTAAAACTGTTACTATTTGCAAATGACATGATACTAAAGATGACACCAAAAAACACTTAGAACTATAAAATTAATTTGGTAAAAACATAGGATACAAAATCAATATACAGAAATTCATAGTGTTTCTATACACTAATAATAAACTATCAGAGAAATTAAGAAAATAATCCCATTTACAATTGCATCAAAAAGATTAAAATACCTAGGAATAAATTTAGTCAAGGAGGTGAAAGACCTGTGCACTGAAAGCTGTAAGACACTGATGAAAGAAATTGAAGAAGACACAAATAAATAGGAAGATATTTTGTGCCCATGGATTGGAAGAATTAATTCAGGCATACCTTCCTTGTTTCATTTGTGCTTTGCTTTATTGTGCTTAAAAGATATTTCATTTTTTACAAATTGAAGGTTTGTGGCAACCCTAGATCAAGTAAGCCTATTATCACCATTTTTTCCAACCGCATTTGCTTATTTTGTGTTTCTGTGTTGCATTTTGGTAATTCTCACAGTATTTCAAAATTTAGTTATTAGTGTTATTATTATTACTTATTATTATTATTATATTTGTTATAGTGACCTGTGATCAGTGATCTTTGATGTTACTATTAGTATTGTTTTGGGACACCACAAATTGTGCCCATATATAAAGGTGAACTTAATAATGTTGCATGTGTTCTGGCTCAACTGACTGACCATTTTCCCAGGGCTTCCTATTCTCCTAGGGCTTCCTTATTCCCTGAGACACAGCAATATTGAAATTAGGCAGATAATAACCCTATACAGCATCCTCTACAGGTTCAAGGAAGAGTTGCATGTCTCTCACTTTAAATCAACGGGTAGAAATTATTAAGCTTAGTGAGGAAGACATGTTGAAAGGCAAGACAGGCTGAAAGGTAGGCCTCTTGTACCAAATAGCCAAGTTGTGAATGTGAAGGAAAAGTACTTGAAGGAAATTAAAAATGCTATTCCAGTGAGCATACAAATGATAAGCAAGCAGAACAGTCTTATTGTTGATATAGAGAAAGTTTTAATGGTCTGGATAGAATGTCAAACCAGCCACAAAATTCCCTTAAGCCAAAGTCTAATCTAAAGCAAGGCCCTAATTCTCTTCAATTCTGTGAAGGCTGTGAGAGGTGAGGAAGATACAGAAGGAAAATTTGAAGCTAGCAGAGGTTGGTTCAAGAGGTTTAAGGAAAGAAGCCATCTTCATAACATAAAAGTGCAAGGTGAAGCAGCAAGTGTTGGTGTAGAAGCTACAGCAAGTTATCCAGAATATGTAGCTAAGATAATTTTTAAAGGTACCTACACTAAACAGATTTTCAATGTAGATGAAACAGCCTTATATTGAAGAAGATGCCATCTAGTTCTTTCATGGCTAAAGAGGAGAAGTCAATGAATGCCTGGCTTCAGAGCTTCAAAGACAGGACTAAGGCAGCTGGTGAATTGAAGTTGAAGCCAATGCTCATTTACCATTCTGAAAATCCTAGGGCCCTTAAGATTTACACTAAATCTATTCTGCCTGTGCTGTATAAATGGAACAACAAAGCCTGGATGACAGCACAATTGTTTACAACATGGTTTACTGAATATTTTAAGCCCATTGTTGAGACCTATTGCTCAGAAAAAAAGATTCCTTTCAAGATATTACTGCTCACTGACAATGTGCCTAGTCACCCAAGAGCTCTGATGAAGAAGTACAATAAAATTAATGTTGTTTTCATGCTTGCTAATACAACATTCATTCTGCAGCCCACGGATCAAGCAGTAATTTCAAATTTTAAGTCATTATTTAAGAAATACATTTCGTAAGTCTACGGCTGCCATAGATAGTGATTCCTCTGATGGATCTGGGCAAAGTAAATTGAAAACCTTCTGGAAATGATTTACCATACTAGATGCCATTAGGAACATTCATGATTCATAGGAAGAGGTCAAGATACCAACATTAATAGGAGTTTGGAATAAATTTATTCCAACCCTCATGGGTGACTTTGAGGGGTTCAAGACTTCAGTAGAGGAAGTAACTGCAGATGTGATAGAAATAGCAAGAGAACTAGAATTAGAAATGGAGCCTACAGATATGACTGAATTGCTGCAATCTCATGGTAAAACTTTAATGAATGAGGAGTTGCTACTTATGGGTGAGCAAAGAAAATGGTTTCTTGAGATGGAATCTACTCCTGGTGAAGACACTGTGAAGATTGTTAAAATGACCCCAAATTAAAAACTTAGTTGATAAAGTAGCATCAGGCTTTGAGAGGATTGACTCCAATTTTGAAAGAAGTTCTGTTGTGGGTAAAAAGTTATCAAACAGCATCGCATGCTACAGAGAAATTGCTCATGAAAGCAAGAGTCAATTGATGTGGCAGACATCACTGTTGACTTATTTTAAGAAATCATTACAGCTACCCCAGCCTTCATCAGTCACCACGCTGATCCCTATCAGTCAGCAGCCATCAACATGGAGGCAAGACTCTCCACCAGCAAAAAGATTATGACTTGTTGAAGGCTAGGTGATGGTTAGCATTTTGCAGCAACAAAGTATTTTTAATTGAGGTATGTACATTTTTTTAGACATAATGCTATTGCACACCTAATAGACTACAGTGTAGTGTAAACAACTTTTAAATGCACTGGGGGGACTTCCTTGGTGGCCCAGGGGGTTAAGACTTCACCTTCTAATTTAGGGGGTGCAGGTTCGATCCCTGGTTGGGGAGATAGGATCCCACATGCCTTGCGGCCAAAAAACCAAAACATGAAACAGAAACAATATGGTAACAAATTCAAAAAAGACTTTAAAAGTGGTCCACATCAAAAAGAAAATGCATTGGGAAAAATTTGTGTGACTTGCTTTATTGTGATTTTCAATTTATTACAGTGGTCTGGAACTAAACCCACACTATCTCCAGTGTATGCCTTTATTGTTAAAATGCAAAGCAATCTACAGATTCAATGCAATCCCCATCAAAATTCCAATGGCATATTTCACAGAACTAGAGCAAACAATTCTAAAATTTGTATGGAACCACAAAAGATCCCAAAAAGCCAATCTTAAGAAGAACAAAGCTGAAGGTATCATACTCCCTGATTTCAAATTATACTACAAAGCTACAGTAATCATAACAGCATGGTTTGTACCATGAAACCAAAGCTACAGTAATCAAAACAGTCTGGGACAAAAACAGATACACAGATCAATGGAACAGCATTGAGAACCCAGAAACAAATCTATACATATATGGACAATTAATTTTTATGACAGTATCAAAGAACATACAGTGCATAAAGCATTGTCTTTTCAATAAATGGAGTTGGAAAAGCTGGACAGCTACATGCAACGAATGAAACTAGGCCACTATCTTACACCATGCACAAAAATTAACTGAAAATGCATTAGTCTTGAATGTAAGACCTTAAACCATAAAATTCCTAGAAGAAAACATAGGTGATAACCTCAGTGACGTCAGTGTTAGTGATTTTTTTTTTTTATGGATCTGACTTCAAAGACAAGGGAAACAAAAGCACAAATAAACAAATGGAAATACATCAAACTAAAAAGTTTCTGCAGAGTGAAGGGAACCATCATCAAAATGAAAAAGCAACCTACTGAATAGAAGAGATTTGCAAATCATACAGCTGATAAAGGGTTAATATCTACAGTATATAAAGAACTCATACAAACAACTTGAACAAAAATGGGCAGAGCATCTGAATAAACATTTTTCCAAAGAAGACATGCAGATGTCCATCAGGGACATGAAAAGATGTTCAAAATCACTAATTATTTTTTAAAAATTTTGTTGGAATATAGTTGATTTACAATGCTTTGTTACTTTCTGCTGTACAGCAAAGTGAGTCAGTTATACATATACTTGTACATATATCCACTCTTTTTAATATTATTTTCCCATATATGTCATTACAGAGTATTGAGTAGACTTCCCTGTGCTATACAGTAGGTCCATATTAATTATCTATTTTATATATCGTAGTGTGTATATGTCAATCCCAATCTCCCAATTTAGCCCTCCTGCCCTTTCCCCCCTGGTAATTGTAGGATTGTTTTCTACATCTGTAACTCTGTTTCGTAAATAGTTCATTTGTACCATTTTAAAAGATTCCATGTATAAGCAATATCATATAATATTTGTCCTCTCTCTGACTTACTTCACTCAGTATGATAATTTCTAGGTCCATCCATGTTGCTGCAAATGGCATTATTTTGTTCTTTTTTATGGCTGAGTTATATTCTATTGTATATATGTACCACATCTTCTTTATCCATTCCTCTGTTGATGGACATTTAGGTTGTTTCCATGTCCTGGCTGTTGTAACTAGTGCTGCAATGAACATTGGGGAGCATATATCTTTTCAAATTACAGTTTTCTCTGGATATATGCCCAGGAGTGGGATTGCTGGATCATATGGTAGCTCTGCTTTTAGTTTTTTAAGGAACCTCCATCCTGTTTTCCATAGTGGCTGTACCAGTTTACATTCCCACCAACAGTGTAGAAGGATTCCCTTTTCTCCACACCCTGTCCAGGATTTGTTATTTGTAGCTTTTTGATGATGGCCATTCTGACCGGTGTGAGATGATACCTCATTATAGTTTTGACTTGCATTTCTCTAATAATTAGTGATGTTGAGCATCTTTTTTTAAAATTAATTAATTAATTAATTTTTATTTATTGGCTGCATTGGGTCTTCATTGCTGTACACAGGATTTCTGTAGTTGAGAAGAGTGGGGGGGTGGCTACTCTGTTGTGGAGAGCAGGGGCTACTTTTCATTGCTATGTGCGGACTTCTTATCGAGGTGGCTTCTCTTGTTGGAGTATGGGCTCTAGGTGCCCGGGCTTCAGTAGTTGTGGCATGTGGGCTCAGTAGTTGTGGCGCATGGGCTTAGTTGCTCTGCGGCATGTGGGATCTTCCTGGACCAGGGCTCAAACATGTGTCCCCTGCATTGGCAGGTGGATTCTTAACCACTGTGCCACTAGGGGAGCCCTGTTGAGCATCTTTTCATATGCTTTTTGGCCATCTGTATGTCTTCTTTGGAGAAATGTCTCTTTAGGTCTTCTGCCCATTTTTTGATTGAGTTGTTTGTTTTGATCATATTAAGCCACATGAGCTGTTGGTAAATTTTGGAGACTAATCCCTGTTGGTCACATCATTTGCAAATGTTTTCTCCCATTCTGTGGGTTGTCTTTTCAACATCACTAATTATTAAGGAAATGCAGAGCAAAACCACAGTGAGATATCACTTTATACCTCATAGAATGGCTATGATTAAAAAGATAATAAATAACTAATGTTGGAGAGGATGTGGAGAAAAGGGATCCATTGTACACTGTTAGTGGGACTATAAATTTCTGTAGCCACTATGGAAAACAGAATGGAGATTTCTCAAGAATTTAAGAATGGAACTATTATATGACCCAGCTATTCAACATCTGGGTATTTTCTTCAAAGAACATGAAAACTCTAATTCTAGGAGATATAAACACTCTTATGTTCATTACAGCATTATTTACAATAGCCAAGGTGTGAAAATAACCTGATAACTTATGTGCATCAATGGATGAATGGATAGAGAAGATGTGATACACACACACACACACACACACACACACACACACACACACACAGACGATGGGATACTACTTAGCCATAAAAAAAATGATACCCTGCCATTTACAACATGGATGGACATTGAGGGTATTATGCTAAGTGAAATAAGTCAAACAGAGAAAGACAAATACCTGTGATTTCACTCACATGTGTAATCTAAAAAAACAAAAGAACAACCAAATAAAAATAAAAACAAACTCATAAACACAGAGAATAGATCAGTGGTTACCAGAGCGGAAGCAGGTTGAGGAGGTGGGTGAAATGGGTGAAGCAAGTCAGCTGTATGGTGCTGGATGGTGACTGGACTTGTGGTGGTGATCACTCTGTAGTGTAAACAAATGTTGAATTATAATGCTATGCATCTGAAACATTAAAAAAAAAGATTGAGGGGTATTTAAAAAAGGGATCAGAGGGAAATTACATTGCTCAAAGCTAGGTTTTCTATGAACTTTTACTGATGTCAACATGAGCATGGATAAACACATGTTTGAAAATATTCTATAATGTATGGAAATGTATAAAGTTCAGTCCTTGGATATGAGTTTTTTAATGTTAATGATAATGTGGAAGAATATAACTAGTTATCAAATGAAAAGAGAGGGGAATTTTGTTCTAGATTAAAAGAGACAAGAGTATAACCAGATATAAACCATGAACTTTGATTGGATTCAGTTTTGAAAAAAAATATTCAGGGGCAATTGTGGAAAGTTTAATATAGGTTGTATGTTAGATGCCTTAAAAGAATTATTATTCATTTCCTTAGGTATGATAATCACATTGTGGTTACATGAGAAAATATCCTTATTTTCTACAGATGCATGCTAAGGTATTTAAGGGTAAGATGGCATGTGGTGTCAATAACATGCTCTAAAATGTTCCAGCAATATAATTAGATAGATAGATAGATAGATACATATATAGAGAGAGCAATATGGCAAATTGTTAATAACTGTCACTCAGCCTAGCTGATCATTATGATAGTATTCACTGTATTATTCTTTCTAGTTTTCCAAAGTTTAAAAAAATTTTTCCTAGTAAAATTTAACATGCTCATGTGGTAAAAAAATGAAAGATTTGAACTATAATCACCAAGCCTATTGCTACTTCTTACTTTCTTGGTTTCAAGGTTAAAATTGTTTTAGCAAATTCAGTCTAGCCTGGTAGTGTTGTTTAGGGTGAACATCATGTGGTAGTTTGAATAATAATGAATTTCCAGATGAAAGCAACTGGATGGACTTGATAGGCCCATGAATTGGCTAATAGCTAAACCTTGATAGAATGTGGCTTCGTGTGTTGGGGAGTTCACTTATTAGGCCCGCCTGCCTTGAAGCTCTTCTTACTGTTCCGTTACCAAAAGGTTATAAAATATTCTCATCTCTGAGGCTATCTGTCCCATGGCGTTAGATCTTTAAAGTATGATATCTCTAAGGCTGTGACAGTGTGCCTTAATTCTTTGTTGTTTACACAATATTGTGTAACCACCACCACCATCATTTAATGAGCACTTTCTAAGTATTTTATTTTTATTAGTTCATTTAATTTTCACAACAACTTTATGAGATACGTTCTATACTGCTGTTATTATCAATGGCATTTTATAGATGAGGAAATTAAGGCACAGAGAGGTTAACTAACTCTGGGGCTATATGAGAGGTGGATGGAAGACTGGGATTTAACTAGAAAATCTGGCTCAGAGAGACTGTACTTTGTTTACTATTATACTACCTTGTCTTGCAATTGGATTTTTAAGGACCTTTGAATCTTGAGATTTTGATTCTATATCCTGATAGTGCATAGATGATGCAAGGCTCTTCTCTGTGCTTGTCTTGACAAGTTTGGGGACTTTAGTATTTTTTTCTATATTTACATCTATTTATTAAATATCATCGAATAAGGCTATTTATAAAACTTTTGATATTTAAATTATTTTCTTTGAATCAAAATAACATTTTAAAAACGTTTTTTTCTTGTAAGACTTTAGGAATCATGGCGCTTTAGCAAATGTTGGTAACAAATCTATATTCTGACACATCATGCATGAATAAATTTATTATTGACTATTATAGTAATAGTGAAGAATGGCAAATTTGAGAATGCTATGTAAATCTCATATATTATACCAAATATCAGTTTTAATAAAAGAGAAAAAGAACATACTTTGTTTTACTATTAGAGCTAATGATATGTTTGTCAGGAATAATCTGTTGGTAATTGGAACCAAATTCAGTATTTTCATTTAATGTGAGCTTCTTTGAACTGATGCTTTTCCTTAAAATATGTCACATTAGAGAAAAACATACTTTTTCCTCTGAGAAAGAAGCTATAAAAGAACTAAACCAGTTTAGTTTTCAGCACATTAAAAAAGTTACATATCTTTTGTTAGCAAGAAGTTATTGGAACCTAGATTAAGTAAAGCTTTTCTTGTCAGTTACCCAATAACGCTGTGGTAGAATACCTCTTATACAGCACAGTCAGCAGGTATTTTTGGTTCATCAAAAAAAAGTTGTTTAAAGTGGGGAATCAGCAGAAAGCAGTACATATATAGTATATAACTCAATATAATATATTGAATATACATGTATATATGTAATTTATGTAATATAACTTGAAAACATATTTGAAACTTAAAATATATAAATGCAGTACATACCAAGGTAGGTGGAGCCATTTATCTTGACAGAGAAGATTGATGAGTCACATGGTTGATTTGCCAGTACATGATATTTTAAAACAAATAGAAGCGACTTTTAGTTGTTTTTATTATCATTTTTAATTTCTTTACAGACACTGCATGCCTTTAATTCCCTCCAGTCAAAGACTAGCAGGAACATGCCCATGCTTGAGCAAATTGGGTTTATTACTCGACGTAGGGAGAACTCACACCATAGAGAACCGTGGAGTGTCTCAGTAAGAGAATGTTCAAAAGAACTTTTTTAGAATTTGGGCTTTGTTTGAGTGACTTTGGGTAGGGTCTAAGAAAACGGAAGTTTGCTATAGATTGGTGGCTGTCAGAAATCAGGGACAAATCTATTATTGGATATCTCAATAAATCTTATTATTAGAAGGGCAGACTAGAGTAAGGATAAAGCTATAACTGGAGTGGCAGTATAACTAAAATGGAAAACAAAGCAAAGCAAAATAACAACATACAAGGCAATTAGAATGAACACACATAATTCAGCCTTGCTAATAGATGGAGGAAAGAGTAAGAGAGGTTAATTTCCTGTCTCTACAATTTCATTGGCGGCAGGTAGGGAAGTTGATCATGCTGCTGCTTGGAGAAGCTATTTCCCATTCCCTTCCCCAACTGCAATGACTTCCACCTGTATGTGGGTTTCAACTCTATTAAGATTGCGTTCCTGACCTATGGTCTCTGCCTGTCTTAATTTCTGACATCTTATCTGACTTTTGCAACCCCAGTCCACTTCTCTCCTCTGCTTGCAGTATAGTTTGCCCATTCACATTCTTGGTCAAGGTGCAGTTGGAAACCCAGGTAAATTAGAGATGTAGTATACAGCTCTGGACAGAGTGGAGGTAATCCATACGCAGTTAGGTTAAGTGGGAATTGATAGTGTCCCTAGACAAAGCTAATTACAAATGTTGAGGTTATTGGGCTTTGTGAGGGGCCAGATCTTAGTGGAATTAGGAATGACTTTATAAAGAAGATGATTTTGAGCATTGATATTGAAGAGAGTAATATAGTTCAGTATTTATTATTCCACTTAGATGAGCAAGTATAAATAAAAACCTAAAAATGGTGCCGGTGATTATCATGACTCTATTTTCAGAATTGAAAATTGAAACCAAAGTAATTGGACAAAGTACATTTTAATTTAATAATAAAAATAGGTATCATTTTTTGAGTACTCAGATGATAGGCACTTCTCTAAGTGCTTTATATATTCATTTCTCACAGCAACTATTTAAGGATATAATTGTAACTCCATCCTATAAAAAGGCATAGTCTAACTCCCATCCCCTTGACTATGTGTCAGCCTTGGTGACTTACTGTTTAATAGATTGCATTGACAGTTATAGGGCATGACTTCCCAGACTAGGTTAGAAACAGTGATATAACTTTCTTCTGGCTCTTTTGGGGACATACATCTTTGGAGTCCTGAACTACCATGTAAGAAGTGCAGCTAGTCTGAAGCCAACATGCTGGAGAGAAAAGGTCATGTCAAGAGATCACATAGAGGAAGATGTCCAGGGAATCCCAGTTTCCAAACTCAAGCTCTTGAAGTGTTCACATCTGTGAATAAAAAAGCCTTTGAGATGACTCCAACATTAGCCATTGACTTAATGGCAACCTCAAGAGAGACCTTGAGACAGAACTGCCCAGCCCAAATGTTCCTGAATTCCTGACCCATGGAAATCATTGAATATAATAAATAATTACTGTTGTAAGCTCTGAGTTTTAGGGTGATTTTTATACAATAGATAACTAATGTAAGATATCTTGGTAATTCTTGATTTAGGGTTAATAACACTGGGATTCCTGTCTCAAAAGTAGGTGAAGCTCCTCTCTGGAAATGTAAGGCAAGAAAAGATTTAGAAGGTAGATGTTATTGAAATCATGGCATCTTTTACTGTTGAGAGTGATTTTAGTATAGGCTGTGGAATGGAAAAAGCACTGCATTGGGTGTCAGAAAACCTACATTTAGAGTTTAGCTCTGCCAGTTCTACCTGTGTGACATGGAAAAACCACATAACCTACTGAGTGTTACTTTTCTTCTTGCTAAAAACGAAGCTGTAGAACTTTTGTGTTCAGTTCTTGGCAACACATTTTTAGAACAACATCCAGAGACTGGAGTGTATTAGAGGAGAATGACAAAGGGTCTGCAAACCATGTCAAATGGGAAACAGGGGATGAAGCTGAAGGAATTGCAACTAGAAAAGGACTATTAATCCCTCCCTTAAGATATTTTGAATAACTTTAACATGGAAAGAGAAAATAGATTGATTTTGTGTATCTTTTGAGGGCAAACAGGAAACAGTGGGTGATAATGATAAGGATCTAGATTTTAGCTGTTCCAGGATTCCTTTCAAATGAGTTATCAGAAAATATTATTTGAGAGCCCCCAGTTGCAGGAATGCCAAGGAAAGAAAGCTTGGTTATTTTTTCTGGTTTCAATACAGGGAAACTATAGTATACTAACTCTCTAGATATCTTCAAGAAGGCCAAACTCTATTCTCTTAAATTCTTTTTATATTTCCTCCAAGCATCTCTTTATAAAATGATTTTTGTTCTTCATTATTGTATAAGCAATATATTCATCAGTGTTTATCAGTGATAAATTAGAAAGCACAGTTAAGCACAAAAGGAAAGAAAAATTACCAATAATCTCATAACCACTTAGGAATCACTATAAATAGTTTGGTGTATATATCCCAAGGTTTTTTTTTTTTTTGGTGGCTACATTTACCCTGATGTACACATATAACAAAATTGGAGTTATATACTAAAATGCTATAAGACATCCTTTTCTCCATTTTATACCTCTTCCCTTGTAAATAAATTATTTCTATAACTTTTCTTTGGTATTCATATTCAACCCTGAAGATAGTATCTATTTTCTGATTAAAAGTATTATTTATGATAGAACATTTGCAAAATATATGTAACTTCAAAAAGAAAATATAAAACTGCCTATTATTTCAAGACTCAGAGGACCATTAACATTTTGTTGGAAATTCTGTCTTTTCTTCTGTACATAATTTTTTCTTAAAAAAATATTGGTGTTTCTCACTAACATACTTTTTACTAGTAATATGTTATGAATCATCCCACATGTCACTAAATTTTCTGCAAAAATATGATTTTCAATTATTTCAAATTATTCCACCATATGGATAAAACCATAATGCCCTGAAATAATCCCTACAATTGGAAGTACAAATTGCCTCCAATTACTCATCACTATAAACAACACTATATTCAACATATATTATTGTTTTTAATGGCCATGTGGTCCCATTGTATTGCTATATCTTCTTTTATTGAATGAATTCCTTATTTTTTAATATATCAATTGTTAATGTTTTGCTTAAATAAGCATTTACCCTTAGCTTTAATGTTTTATTTTTTTGACATATTTGGTGAATAGTTGTTTCATCAGCCAACAGTGTGACATTTTGTTTGATGTTTTGGCGGTATATGGAAGAAGTATAAGACATGACCCCAAACCCTTCAAGAGCTAAAATTTAGTTGCAAATATGAGTAAAACAGGCAAAATAGTAATGAATAATTCAGTATATTATTAAATGCTAAATTGTATGGTTCTGATTGTTTTAATGTGTAGTTCAGGGGGTAGGAGGTTAGTGAGGCCCAGCATAGTCAGGAAGGACTTTAAGGATGAAATGCAGTTTGATCTGAGCTTTGAAGACTGAATTCAGTTCATAGTCAAAGAGAATGTGGTACATTCTAGGGGAAAGGAACAAGACTCGCAAAGGCTCAAAAATTTGAGTATGTTTGCTATGTTCACAGTACCATGAGAAGGCTAAGTTTAATATTATTTTAATGCCACTGCTGAACAATCAGTTTTTAATAACTTCTGAAAAATCTGAGCATTATTTATTTTAATCTGTTTTCAGTTTTATTGAGAAATAGTTGACATATAACACTGTATTCGTTTCAGGTGTACCATATCATGTATGTATTGTGAAAGGATTACCACAATAAGTTTACTTATCATCCATCACCTCACACGTTTTGTTTTTAATATTTACTTCTCTATCCCTTCATATATGGAAACATCTTAATTATATGTTCTTAATTTGTGAAAATTCCTTGTATTTTCTAGAAAATTTGCCTAATGACTTTTTTTGTACTACTGTATGCTTTTTCAGTCGTCTACATATAATTTTTGTACTGTGTTTAACTGCCGGTGAAATGCTCTTTAGATGATCTGAATCAACATTGCTTTAGTCCTTGTATTGGTACTAGGATCCTTTTAAATAATATTTCGAAATTTTCTTCACTGATAAGTTTGGTGAGGACACTGAGGTTAGGGGTTAAGAGAAAACAAACTTATCATAAATTTCCTTTGAATGAACTGATGCTTACTCAGTGCCCCATACGCTCTTCTTTTCATGATGTTCATGTGTTCAGTCATGTTATACAATGGTTGTTTTCATAAGAAAGATCAAAGGAAGAGAAGTAATCTTCTTTATGTTATTTTTTAAAATCGAAACTAACCAGGCTTCTTAAAAATGTTCATAATTATATCCACATTATAACCTTAAGGCAAAGCACATTCATTTCATTGCCTTCTTAGGGAATCAGTGTTTCTGAAAGAGGGGTGCATCAGAATTAAAGGACCTGTGCATCAGAATCACATGGGATGTTTATTAAACTTCATATTCCTGGGCCCCACTCTTTGGGGTATGGGAAGAGGTAAGGGTATCTGTATTTTAACATTTGCTGGGGAATTCTAAACCTTAAAGTTGGAGAAGCACTGCTTTAAGCAAATATTGTCTCAAATCTCTCCACAGCTGTGCTGCAGTGACATGCATCAAAACTTGATAGATATTATCATTGGACATCTTGCCTCAATTGGTAGTTCACAGGATCAGTTTTGTTTTTAGGAAATTAAAGAATAAGTTGAGCTTTTTTTCCCATAAGAAAACTTGCTTTAAAATTACCTAGCTCCCTAGAACAAAAACTAGAGATTCTTTATCAAGTTTCTTTTTCTAATTTGGCATTACTGTCTATTATCTAACAGTAATCTCTTCATTGTATTGGTAAGTGTTTGGACTTATGTGCCCCTTTATTCAGATGAATTGACTATAGGCCTCCATTCATGAGAGGCCTGTATGTCTTAAGTTTTAGAAAGTTAAAAAGCAAAGACCATAGGTGGTAAACTTTGCCCCTCTTCATTGTTCCTAAAGATAGTATAAGATGACTTATACAACTTAAGCCATTTATGATTTCATCTTCTGCCTATGTTGGTGCCTTTGTGGCATGTTGCAAGTAGTTCTTGTTGCTTTCTTGGAGAAATCATGACTTTCCAGCTTCTTGTTCTCTGCTGCTCAGTAGTGTTGAGCCACCTTGCACAGGTTATGGGGCTGAAGGCAGTGTGGGTCATTGGTGTGGGAATCCCTGGATATTGTGTATGGTGCAGGATGGCAGTGACCACATTCCCATAAGTAAAAACAAGGAATGTAGTCTATCTAACAAGTGAGTGACATGAGTAAATAAGACTGAAATAAGTCCTGAGAGAAAAAAAAAAAGGTACTGTATGGAACCTAAATGCTCTGAGGATGACTATAACTCAGGCTGGAGAGACACTTCTAGCATCTTTCAATCTGGGAGTGGTGGGAAAAATCCTCTTTATTATGGTCAATGGTGAGTCATTTGTAGGTAACCACTTCCATGTAAATGTTGTTTTAAGTTAATCTTCAAGCCCTTAGATTGAGCCAGAGTTTGTTTTTGATTTATAGGCAATGATACGAGACTAATTTGCATTTGAAATGAAAGTGATTGAAGCATGATTTATCAAATGGTGATTATTGGTTCAAAAAAGCCTAGGTCACATTTCTGATAGGGACACTATTAAGAGCTGAAATTGGTTTTTGCAAACATATCTCTGAATTTTTGTTTGCACAAAGTAGAGAATGAACTGGCCATTTCAAGGAGCCATACACTAACTATGACTGGCATCTAAAACTATGCATCACCCCACAGTTATTGTAAGCATTAAATGAAATACAGTGTATTTCCTGGGAAAAGAAAAGATCTACAAACAAGGTAAAGAGGAGCTCTCTTTCCTGCCCTGACCATTTATTTTATCCTTTTCAGTTTATTTCAGTGCAAATGTAGTGAGCATTTGCTATGTGCTAGGCATTTTGCTAACAATGGGATTGTGGAAAAGATTAAGATTTGGCTCATAGTAATTTAAAACAGCTTTATTGAGATATAATACACATACCATACAATTTGCTCATTTAATGTGTACAATTCAATGGTTTTTAGTATATTCACAGACTTTACAATACTCAGTTTAGTTCAAGGCATATTTTTTACTAAGCAGTTCCTTAGGTCCAGAGGGGGAAAAACTTCTTTGGCTCCATTCCTAGACCTGATACTTCCATCAAAATAAGGGTACCTACAATTTACTAAGCACCACCTGCTTTGGGCTTCATCACTGTGCCTATTGCTTTACAAATGTTAGCTCATTATATGCTACTATTAACCATGAAAATAAGTTTTATTCTTACCTTGTGTGCAATGACAATAATACCTAAATACCTAGTAATTATTGAGTACAGTTATCTCATTTAATGTATATGGAGATGTACTTCCCTAGACTCCATTTTCTTTTTCATTCCCTCGCCTACCAGTGATTAACTCTGTAACTTTTTTTTTTTAAACTCTGTAACTTTTACCTCATGCTTCTTCCTCTAGTTCTTGATGCTTACTAGGCCTTTTTCCTGAAGAAGGGGCGAGATAGAGGAACAATTAAGATTTTTAAGCTTCTGATGAGAATCACAAAGGCTAGATGCTTTATTTCATACAAATTTTTATTGAGTGAGAGAATACCCACACACAGACAGAGAAGGTGAATGCAGGACTACTGGTGGGCTATGTCCAATAATGATTGCTTATTATTGGCATAATTATTATTATCTCAGTTCTAATTCATACAGCTATAAAAGCATTTTGTATTTATCAACTTTTAAGTGTTTATTCTTTTCAATCTAAGATTTGCTTTTTCTCTTTGAAGATGGACCTAACTCTGCTACCACTTAGCCAACTTCTCTAATGTGAAATAATTCTTGTGCAAGTGTTTCTGTAACAAACTTGTCCTCTTGTTAAAAAAATGTAAAAACAAATCATGTTTAAATGCCACATGAAAAATTTGTGTGACTATGTGCTAAAGTATCAGTGGTAAGGGTAAGAAATAGAAAGAGGTTTCTATAACTTTGACATATATAGCTAGGAAAAAAACAAAGATTTTCCTCAAACCCCAGCATACAAAAATATTCAGGTTGCCTAACTTTCTGACGCTGACTTAGATATTTTATGTATTTTCTGGTGAACAATTAACATTGGATATGGAAGCTAATTTCTCTACTGTTTCTAAATTTAGGGATAATGGGGTTCTTTTTTGATGTACATTTTTTTTAGGCTGTGAGAAGAGTGTCGCTAATATAAGTGCCAATTAAAAGAAAAATTTTAACATTCTTATAATTAATAATTGAATCTGAACTATTTTAAATGGAGGGTGTAAATGAGTAAAAATTTGAAGTGTTCATTTTTTTAAATTAAGTTTTTGTACCAGTTTGGCTGCTTTTTAGTTAAAAAAGAAAACAGTTCGAATCTGCAATTTCAGGTTAGTTCCTTTGACAATTATTTCTATAATGTTTAGTATTTCTTTAAGCAGAGTTAGTTAATATATTTTATTTGTCCATCAGCCTCATATACAGTCATTCTGAGTTTAGGATTTTTCTCCTATGATAAGCAAAGAAACATGTTCTAATGGTTTTATTTTATTTTGTTTTCCTAGGAGTCAGAGAATAATAAGTTATGTTCCCTATATTCCTTCCGAAATACCTCTACCTCACCACATAAGCCTGACGAAGGGAGTCGGGACCGCGAGATAATGACCAGTGTTACTTTTGGAACCCCAGAACGCCGCAAAGGGAGCCTTGCCGATGTGGTGGACACACTGAAACAGAAGAAGCTTGAGGAAATGACTCGGACTGAACAAGAGGGTATGTGTGGACTTAACTGTTGGGCTTTATTCTTTTAAAGATTCCAGGCTTTAAAAAAAATGAGTGGGATTTCAAGGGCCAGAGAAATGCATAATTGGCACTAGCAAGGAAAAAGTTATTCAGAGGTTACCATGGTGATGGCAGATTGTGATCCATTAGAAGTGTTAAGCAGATAGCTGCATTTTCCTACAACTTTGTGCATTTTACTTGGTTCTTATAATAACAAATCAAGGTTTTAAACTGACTATAAGCCTTGATCTGGAAAATGGTAGTGTAGGTATTTTCCCAGCTGCAACTTTATTTTTCATTTTTTTCTCCCTTATTTCCTTTTGATGGATAGTGTTTTATTATTAAAATATCAACTTTTTAAAAAGAAAAAACCCTAATTTATTTCTCCTTATTTTTATAATACTATAAATTTATAAATATTATTATTTTACCTCCAAATGTTGTAGAATTGAGACTTGAAGATTTCTAATATTGTTAAAGCTAAATGTTCAAGAGGGGAGTTCTTTGACACATGGCATCTACTGAAATATCCATCTTCTCTGCTCTCTCTACACGAGTCCACTTAGGTTAACATAGGTCCTAAAAAGTAGATGAAAGAAGACTAATAATATGTTTAAATTAAATAAATCAACTCTATGTGATTGCTATACTATGTATATTCTTTCATTTTTTTATGCACAGATTTTAGACTTTAAAATGTAGGAAAATTAATGGCTCTGGATTACTGCTTACATTGTAATGGCTCTGTGATACTGTAGGGAAATGGGGATTTTATATAAGGGAATTTTTCATGTAACTTAATTTTATTCCTTTAAGGGCGCAAAAGTTTAAAAATTTCTAATTAATTTTTGTGATGGTCCACTACATCAGCAATCTTTGTGGAAGTTTCTAAAATGTATTACTTGCTTGCCTATCTTACTAACCAGATTATATAGCACAATGTAATTTTTTTTGATGACTCAGGGTCATGATGCAGTAGATACCTACCTAACAATCATGTGACCCTGGGTAAGTTCTTCATTCTTCCTGAACCACAAAATTTAAAATTTGGTATGGTACTAACCTGACTTTTTAACTTAAACATTTTGAGAATTAACTATAATAATTAATATGTGTTTTATGAACTGTAAATTACATCCATTTGAGGTATTGTGATGATTATTGTATTATAAATGTCAATTACTTTACCATGCTATAATGTAATGATGCCCCCAGAGATCATTGAGATAATTACGACAGTTGGCTTTATGGTTATTTCTCTGCAATTATGAAACTTTGGAGTTCTTGTGTCTGCTTGATTTAGATATCTTTTGTGGTGTGTGTGTGTGTGTGTGTTTCAGGCTGTTACTTCTTACTTAGTTGTGAATAATTGCTAATTTGCTTCTTATATTCATCTGTCAGTTATGAAATTAGATGATCATAACATTCTGGACTATATTTAAAGTATGAACAAACATTTCTGGGTGAGTTGCTGAGAGATTCTGGGCAGTATACATGCTCTTTGGTGCATGGACTTCATGCTGACTCCTCTGGCTGCTCAGAGACTTTATATTCCTCATTCATGGCTATCTTCTAGAATAACTGAGGCTGCCAGATCAATAAACTCTGAATAAATGAGATTTCTAGATTACTTTTAATTGTGATTCACCAAAAAGATGGTTATAGCTCTATAAGAAAGTGGTTTTAAACATACTTTAGAGGGCTCTGTTGTGTAAAAATAAAGAAATTGATTCGTGATGACTTTTTGAGAGGGAAGGGGTCTGGACTGCTAGGGAATTTAAAATCATCCTTTTCTTGCAAGTAATGATTAGTCTTCTATTCTTCCTCTTCGTTATTGTGTGTTATAGATTTGATACAAGAGAGGCACTTGCGAATGAGACCTCTCTTTTAAGAGTCCTTTATCATTATATTCCTACTATCGAAGAATATTTTTTAATGTACTTTACAGAACTTTGTTTTCTACAATACATATATTTTAGGCATCGGAAATTCAGGCGGTTTTAGTGCATATCAATGTATATAATACATTAAGTACAAATATGAAATTATAAAAAGAGTGCCATCAAACAGATGCCAAAAATCTGGGAATAATGCTAAATATAATGAATGAAAGAAACAAAAACAAAAATTTTTGACAAACTGAAAATATAAACTTAAAACTAACCCATCAAGATAAAATTGAATAAGTTTTATTGTCAAGTCCTGAAGCTGTGACCAAAATTCCTATCTGCACAAGTAATTACTGAAGTAAATTTATAGCAGACACATGATTTAAAAAACAACAACATGAGTTTTAGGTGACAGAGAGTGCAGTGGGGTCAGCTTGGTGAATATTGCCAAAAAATTGCCAGTGCTATCCCAGTCAGCATTACTAGAATTACAGTATGTAAGATCCAAGCAGTGTCAGTCCCAATAAACTTCCTGCTCAATACAATGTATCTGAAGTATTGTGTTAGGTTGAGAATTACTACACTTTAAGAGGGACTCAGAAGCATTGGGATATTCTCAGAGGAGACCAGTCGACATGATAACAGACACAGAATTATATAATAAGAGTAATAATTGAAGGAGCTAGTAATGTTATCATTATATTACCAAATAATATTATATATCATATATTATAATTTATAACAAGACCAGCTGTCTAACAGTGTAGCTGTCCATGTATGGAAAAACTTTCTTTAGAAGATAATAAATTATCTTTGAAGGTATGCAGCAATCATAATTGCCATTTTATTTATTTTTTCTTGGAAGTGATTTTTTTTTCCAGCTGTTTATTGGATTGTAACTGCTTTTACACTGTTGTGCCAGTTTCTGCTGCACCACAAAGTGAATCAGCTGTATTTATACATATATCCCCGTATCCCCTCCGTCTTGAACCTGCCTCCCAACCTCCCTATCCCACCCCTCTAGGTCATCACTGATCATCAAGATGATCTCCCTAGGTTATGCAGCAACTTCCCACTAGCTATCTATTTTACATTTGGTAGTGTATATATGTTAATGCTACTCTCTCACTTTGTCCCAGCTTCCCCTTCCCCACTGTGTCCTCAAGTCTATTCTCTACATCTGTGTCTTTATTCTTGCCCTGCCACTGGGTTCATCAGCACTGTTGGTTTTTTTTTTTTTAGATTCCATATATATGAGTTAGCGTACTGTATTTGTTTTTCTCTTTCTGGCTTACTTCGCTCTGTATGACAGACTCTAGGTCCATCCACCTCACTACAAATAACTCAATTTCATTCCTTTTTATGGCTGAGTAATATTCCATTGTACATGTGTGCCACATCTTCTTTATCCATTCATCTGTTGATGGGCATTTAGGTTGCTTCCATGTCCTGGCTATTGTAAATAGTGCTGCAATGAACATTGTGGTACATGTTTCTTTCTGGATTATGGTTTTCTCGGGGTATATGCCCAGTAGTGGGATTGCAGGGTCATATGGTAGTTCTATTTTTAGTTTTTTAAGAAACCTCCTTACTGTTTTCCATAGTGGCTGTACCAGGTTACATTCCCACCAACAGTGCAGGAGGGTTCCCTTTTCTCTGCACCCTCTTCAGCATTTATTGTTTATAGATGTTTTGATGATGGCCATTCTGACCGGTGTGAGGTGATACCTCATTGTGGCTTTGACTTGCATTTCTCTAATGATTAGGGATGTTGAGCATCTTTTCGTGTGTTTGTTAGCTATCTGTGTGTCTTCTTTGGAGAAATGTGTATTTAGGTCTTCCGCCCATTTTTGGATTAGGTTTTTGCTTTTTTGATATTGAGCTGCATGAACTGCTTATATATTTAGGAGATTAATCCTTTGTCAGTTGCTTCATTGGCGAATATTTTCTCCCATTCTGAGGGCTGTCTTCTTGTCTTGGTTATCGTTTCTTTTGCTGTGCAAAAGCTTTTAAGTTTCATTAGGTCCCATTTGTTTATTTTTTATTTTATTTCCATTATTCTAGGAGGTGGATCAAAGGATCTTGCTTTGATTTATGTCATATGTTCTGCCTATATTTTCCTCTGAGAGTTTTATAGTGTCTGGCCTTACGTTTAGCTCTTTAATCCATTTTGAGTTTATTTGTGTATATGGTGTTAGGGAGTGTTCTAATTTCATTCTTTTACATGTAGCTGTCTAATTTTCTAAGCACCACTTATTGAAGAGGCTATCTTTTTTTCCATTGTATATTCTTGCCTCCTTTGTCAAAGACAAGGTGAACATATGTGCGTGGGTTTATCTCTGGGCTCTCTATTCTGTTCCATTGATCCATATTTCTGTTTTTGTGCCATTACCATACTGTCTTGATCACTGTAGCCTTGTGGTATAATCTGAAGTCAGGGAGCCTGATTCCTCCAGCTCTGTTTTTCCTTCTCAAGATTACTTTGCCTATTTGTGGTCTTTTGAGTTGCCATACAAATTGTAAAATTTCTTTTTCTAGTTCTGTGAAAAATGCCATTGGTAATTTGATAGGGATTGCATTGAATCTGTAGATTTCTTTGGGTAGTATAGTCATTTTCACAATGTTGATTCTTCCAATCAAAGAACATGGTATATCTCCATCTGTTTGTATCGTTTTTGATTTCTTTCATCAGTGTCTTATAGTTTTTTGCATACAGGTCTTTTGCCTCCTTAGGCAGGTTTATTCCCAGATATTTTATTCTTTCTGTTGCAGTTGTAAATGTGAGTGTTTTCTTAATTTCTATTTCTGATTTTTCGTTGTTAGTGTATAGGAATGCAAGAGATATCTGTGCATTAATTTTGTATCCTCCTACTTTACTAAATTCATTGACTAGCCCTAGTAGTTTTCTGGTAGCATCTTTAGGATTTTCCATGTATAATATCATGTCATCTGCAAAGAATGACAATTTTGCTTCTTCTTTTCCAATTTGGATTCCTTTTATTTCATTTTCTTCTCTGATTGCTGTGGCTAAAATTTCCTACACTATGTTGAATAATAATGGTGAGAGTGGGCACCCTTGTCTTGTTCCTGTTCTTATAGGGGATGCTTTCAGTTTTTCACCACTGAGAATGATGTTGGCTGTTGGTTTGTCATACATGGCTTTTATTATGTTGAGGTAATTTCCTTCTGTGCCAACTTTCTGGAGAGTTTTTATCATAAATGGATGATGAATTTTGTCAAAAGCTTTTTCTGCATCTATTGAGATGATCATATGGTTTTTATCCTTCAATTTGTTAATAAGGTGTATCACATTGATTGATTTGCATATACTGAAGAATCCTTGCATTCCAGGGATAAACCCCACTTGATCATAGTGTATGATCTTTTTAATGTGCTATTGGAGTCTGTTAGCTAGTATTTTGTTGAGGATTTTTGCATCTATATTCATCAGTGATATTGGCCTGTAATTTTCTTTCTTTTTTTTTGTGACATCTTTCTCTGGTTTTGGTATCAGGGTGATGGTGGCCTCGTAGAATGAGTTTGGGAGTGTTCCTCCTTCTGCTATATTTTGGAAGAGTTTGAGAAGGATAGGTGTTAGCTCTTCTCTAAATGTTTGATAGAATTTGCCTGTGAAGCCATCTGGCCTGGGGCTTTTGTTTGTTGGGAGATTTTTAATCACAGTTTCGATTTCCGTACTTGTGATTGGTCTGTTCATATTTTCTATTTCTTCCTAGTTCAGTCTTGGAAGATTGTACTTTTCTAGAATATATCCATTTCTCCCAGGTTGTCTAATTTATTGGCGTATAGTTGCTTGTAGTAGTCTCTCATGTTTTGTATTTCTGTGGTGTCAGTTGTTACTTCTCCTTTTTCATTTGTATTTCCATTGATTTGTGTCTTCTCCCTTTTTTTTCCCCTGATGAGTCTGGCTAATGGTTTATCAATTTGGTTTATCTTCTCAAAGAACCAGCTTTTAGTTTCATTGATCTTTGCTATTGTTTCCTTCATTTCTTTTTCATTTATTTCTGATCTGATCTTTATGATTTCTTTCCTTCTGCTCACTTTGGGGTTTCTTTGTTCTTCTTCCTCTAATTGTTAGGTGTAAGGTTAGGTTGTTTATTTGATATTTTTCTTGTTTCTTGAGGTAGGATTGTATTGCTATAAACTTTCCTCTTAGAACTGCTTTTGCTGCATCCCTTGGGTTTTGGGTCATTTGATTGCCATTTTGAAAGGTTATTGTAAAGGAGAGGTGATTGGTCTTTTTCTGCCAAGACTATTAATTCTTATGAACAATATGCTCATACAGTATTCTTATTTTGCAAGGTGCTATATTAGAACTGAGGGATTCTTATGACCTTACTTTCTTTTTTTGACTGAGGATATCTTTGGTGGCTTGGTGATGCCTACAGGTCCATTTTTATTTTAAATGCATAAAGTAAACTCCATGGAATTATGGAGAAAATGAATTATATTACAATGTTAAATAATTTTAAAATTTTGTGATATGGTAGGAAGTACTACTTTACTAATGCATTAAACACAAGATCTAATGGAGGGACTAAAAATATAATTTTGAAGTAGTGATAAGTGTAAAAGATATTTTGAGGTATCTTCAACAAGTACAATGTGATATAAAAATATATTGTTATTCTATTGGTTACGATGTCACAGATACTATGAATTTATGGTTTGTTGCCTGCATCAATAATGTAAAGAAATGCAAATTTTCAGTTAAAAAAATTGGGGAAAAAGAATTTTTCCAATTTCCAAATTCACAGACTTCCTGAATTCTATGGATAGACTCTTGGTGTGTGTGAACCCTAGGTTAAGAACCACTATGCTACATGATATTGCACACCTTTCATGAATAAAACAATATTCTCTAAAATTAAAGAGTTCATATTCTAGTAAAAGGTGTAAAACATACACAAAATGGACTCTAATTCAATGCCTTTTAATAATGTGATACATTGCATGAGAGTTATGCAGATAAAATGTTATAGGAATTTATAAGATAGATTGTGCCTTCTTAGGAAACCATGGAAAGTTTCTATAGGAAAATGAGTCTTATCTGGTCTCGGAGAATGAAGGATATATATAGGTAGAGATGGAGGGGAGGGACATTTCAGTCAGAAGGAACAGGCAGAGAGCTTTAAAACAGCCAATACCTGGCAGCACTATGTCAGATATATGGGAGCATGGAGAGACACTAAAGAAATTGTTTCAGGCTAGAGATAATGAGGGCCTGAACTAGGCAGCAGAAACAAGGAAGGAAGAAGGGGTGCATATGGGAAAGATATTAGGAGATACAATTGTTCGGGTTTGTGAGGAGATCAATAGAGAGGAGTGGTTTAAAGGTAGCTCGGAGTGAATAGGAGGGTGGTATAATGGTGAATGAGAAAAGTAGACAACATGTTTCGGAGATGGGAGTAATGAGGATCTCCAAATTCTATTTTGAATTTGATTCCTAATTTTAATTATTTGCTTGGAGCAATAGAACAGTTAAAAAAATTGGGGAAAAAGAATTTTTCCAATTTCCAAATTCACAGACTTCCTGAATTCTATGGATAGTATGGTGGGAGGATAGAAATAAAGAAAAGGTCATTAATAAGCTTCTGATATATTTGTGATTCTATAATATTATAATTATATTCTAGGTCTAAGGAGGTATAGTAGCTCCACCAATATTTGCCTGGCTTTGACTTTTTAAAGCCCTATGTCCTCATCTGGGACATTCTTTATCCCATGGGACATATAAAATCTTTCAATGCATTACTTACCTTTCCCTTACTTCTACTTCCTGGTTTGAAGGCCATACTTCATGAGTTTTAAGCTGTGTGATTGACATAATAAATAACCTTTCCTGAGTTATTCTTGCCCTGGAGAATGTTTTGACTCTATCAGACTAAATATCTTCCCCCTCTCTTTCCCCTCTCTTTCCCCCCTTATACAGGAACTGATCTATGAAAAAGTTTATTTATTATGGTCTATTTTAAAACAATATCTACATGATAAAACAAAAACTCTCCACATGGTAACAGGAAAGTTATTCGCTTACAGGTAGATTCTTTGATTAACTAAATAGTTGTCCAGGATTTTATCTGCCATTCTCTCAAAAAATGTCCTTTCCAGAGCAGTGATTTGGCTGAATTGCTGAAACACTGATGAACAAAGGTGTTCTGTCTGAAGTGCCTCCACTGAAAGTAAGATTTCTGGGAAAATAGGCAAGGCTTCTGTTTTGTTGTAAATTTAACCCGGATTTTTTTCTGCCATAGAAAGATAGATAGGTGCGCAGATGCACGGAAAAATGGATAGATGGATAGAGTGAATGAATATCAGAATCTACCTTTTAAAACACTGTTGATATTGGTGGGTATAGTATGAGAAAGACTTTGATTAATAGATTCAGGTTTAAGTGCTTCTAAGATAAAAATCCTTCAGCTGGGATTAAATGATGAATTTTAGTTATCCTTGTATCACCCATCTTGCCACCAGTGTAGCTGGGCTCTAGCATAAGCGACAGTTGTCAGAAAATGAACACTTTAAAAAGGACTTCTATATCTAAATACATATATTTAATCAGAGAGTCCTTTGGCTTCTGAAAATAAGTTGTCTAATGAGAATTTCATTTGAGCAGCTGCGACTGAGGAGGTCAACAGGCATTGCCTAGGAGAATATGGCCCAGCTGGTTAAATCTGGTTGTTGTCGTGATTTAAATGGTCAAGTGCTGCTTATAATCCAGGACCGTCTGTTTGTAAAGGGAAGAGTGAGTGCTTCAGCATAATGTACAGCTGTTTTAATCTCTCTTTAATAATAGTGCTTCAGCCACTATCATGTCTTGTGTATCATACTACTAAGTATATGATCCTAGGCTGGGTGAACTGGTTTGGGTAGGGTACTGGAGTCACGTGAGATTGCAGAGAAAGGGATACAATGATATAAACCTCAACTCTAACAAAATAAGATTTTCTTTCTGACTTTTTGCTCTTTTAAAAGACTTATTTTTTAGGTAATAATTTCTGCGATCAAGAGGGAGTGAAGAAGCTCGTAGTTAGAAATATTAGAATAAATGTATTCTTTTTGATAGAGGCCATGAACTTAATGGAAAGTATTCAGAGTTTAGGTATAGTTTCACAGGATGTATGTTGATCAGAAGTTAGAGTATTTGTCCAGTGGAATTGTGTGCTTCAAGATGTGATAATGAAAGTATGTGGATTCATTTGACTGTGTACGTAGAGAAAGGGCAGGAGCATTTGCGCTTTGGATTCCTGGTGGGATAGGCTTTCCAGTGGATTATGCAGCTGTTACCCAGCACAAGAATGAACACGTGTTTATGTATCTGATGGGTTAGTATCATTATTCACATCTCTAAACAATAATTTGGATTTCTACATATATTTTCACTGAATTATATTTAGTAAGCATATATGTTGGTATGTGTTGCTCATCTAGTAGCTTTTGCTGTACTAAAAGAGGAGTGTGGTGTAGTTTAAACAATGGGAAAACTCACTTTTGAAAGTCATATGGTTTTTGAGTGAGCTAGATCTGGATTTGAATATAATTTCTAATATTTATCGAGGCAGTATCACGTACTGATTAAGAGTGTGGGCTCTGGAGCTAGGCTGCCTGAGTTTGAATCTCAGTTCAACATTTGCCAGGTGGGTGGTATTGGGCACCTCTCCGTGCTTTCTCAGCCAAATTTTGGACATAATTATAGAGCTGTTATGAAGAGATCAAGATTTAGTTAATGCAACTAAAACATTTAGAACATTACCAGCACATAGTAAGTGCTCAATAAATGTGGCCAACATTATTTCCTAGTATTGGACAAATTATTTCATCCTTTTGTGCTTCAGCTCCCTCATCTGTAAAGCTGGATAAATGATATCTTGTAGGGCTGTGTGAGAATTTGACATATTATATATATATAAAACACACAGCTTCTATAATTATTATTACTATTGCTATTATAACTACTATTACTGTTATTATTTGAAGGAACATTTTTTAAAGAGAAATATTACAGGAATGTCATCCTGCACCACAGGCAGAATCATAGGAAATGTCCCATGGTGTTAGGGGATTTAGCATTTGGCAGCAATGACGTACTTGTTTTCTGGAAGAGCAATCCAGCTTAACTCTCTTTACAGGCTCTCTGGAAAAGCTGATACTAAAGTTTCCCCACTGGACGCCAATCTTCCCTGCTGAGAAATATGTGGAATATGGTGTTGTCAGTGTGAGAGGTCGGTAGATCCTTGGATGATGTTTTTAAATACTACCCAGTTAAGAGCACTGTGTTCCTGTCGAAGAAAAAAAAATCTATTAAAACTCCATGCTAAAAAAAATATAAAAGTTTAACATTCATACCATGCTAGAGCATCAAAAGAATCTTTTAAGGTAAAATTTATAGATATTAGATTTTTGCCACTGTTCTAATTGAAGGTTATATTGGTGAAGTATATATCCAAGATCCAAACCTTTCTTTATATTTCTCATTCATGGGAGAAGATTTTGGATTTTTGCATAAAAAACATGTTAAGTATTCATTATGAAACCCCCAGTGTAATTATTGCAAGTAAGTTGGGAATTTGGAAATTTCAGATTATTTGAATGCTCAAATTACCCAAGACCACTCATACTCTAGGTGAAGAAGCAGTCAGGTATTGAGTGATGCTGATGTAACTTCATTTTAATTCATTTTTTTTTCTCTTTAAAATATATCTTTACTCCCCTATAGTGATTGTGTTCTTTCTCCTATTTTAAAGAATTTGTATCATACGCATAGCAAATACTAATCTAGCACCAGATAGTTTAAACATATTTCTGCAGGTATTGTAATTAGGGATTAAAATGAGGAGCTAGAACTACTGGTTTTTGAATTATGGAAAAGAATAATGTTTCTTATGTTTTTTTGTTAAATATATTTGCTTTCTAATTCTTCAGAAACTTGTCATCCTCTCGTATAACTTTATAAAGGATGTAATTAGCCTGAATCCTGTGAACCCTAGAACAGTTCTGGACAAATTTTAGTATTTCAATTTGCTGTTGTTCTGCAACTCCTACTTACAGTGTCGGCAATGTCTTAGTTGGTTGAATCCTTTTCTCAACTTCATTTTGTGTGTCTCTGCCTTGAAAATGTACTTCAGATTTCTTGGCCCATTTCTATCTCCTCAGACTTAAAAATTCTTTTCTTAAAGTTTTTTTGTCTATGAATGTTAAGAACAGATGTAGTCAATTGCTTCTGATTTTTCCTCTTACTGACCTGGGAAGCAAGAAAGTATTCCGTGGCATTTTGTTAAGAGCATGCAGCTTCCTCTCCATGGTTTGATGAAGTTAAGTCATATTCTCATATGATTTTTGAATCTGTGAAGTTGGAGTGGATCATTAGCATTTTGCATTTTTCCACTGTAAACTAGACTTCTTCTGGATTTATTCTGGGATTCTGAAAAGTAATAGGAGACAGTTTTTAAATCTATACATTTTTTCTTGTAGAATATACGTATCAAATCCAAAGAAAAAAATGAATGGAAAAGGAAGTGGTAAATTTAAATATGTATTTATTATGTAATATTTAATTATATGTATTATAAGGCATAAAAATAAAACAAGCACCTGTGAATTCACCATCCAACTCAATAAATGTTTTCTTCACCTATTCAGTCCCTTTGCCAGAACTTTGTGTTTAGAATCTTCCTTTTTTGTTTTAAAAAAATTTGTGTATGTCCCTAAATAATGTATTGTTTAGTTTTGTTTCAGAACTTTTTAACAATGGTATTACACTGTAACCTGCTATGACTTGCTTTTTATACTCATCATTATATTTCGAGATCAATTTTGCTGTGTGCAGCGCTAGTTCATTTTCACTTTTGTATAATATTCCACACACTATCCCATGGAATGCTCTCTAGGAGTATGCTCTCCTGTTTACTGTCTCTGGAGATTTGGATGATTTCCAGTTTTCTGCTAGTGCAAACAGTGATGGTATGAACATTCTTGCACCTGTCTTCTGATACACATGTGCATCAGCTTCTTCTCTGGGTGTATTCCTAGCAGTGGAACTGCTGTTGAAAAATTTTCTATTATTTTTTCCACTCTGTTGGAAAACGTAACACAAAAAAGTTGGGGCTGTAGTGTGTGTATACGTGTGTGTGTGTGTTATAATTTCTGAAAGCCTTAACTGTCTGTACTTTTTGGTTCCACCTTCCTCAAAATGTGTAGCCCAGGTTTCTTTTTATCGCTGAGCTTTTCAGAAGCTTACAAGAGCCTTTGATGGACCCTTAACTGCAATTTTTTTTTTCCTTTTTGTTGTTTCTTAATAGACTATCTTCAGCTCTTCTTTTAAGTATGAGCACCAGTGTGTTGTCATTCTCCCTCTGGACTAAGATTACTAGGTTTGTTAGGAAACACATTTTTTCCCCCTTTCGATTCTTTTTATTGATGTTTCCAGCTCTGTGTGGTTTTTGAATTAAAGTAATTCCCAATCTCTAACCTTATCAGGTTCACAATCATTTTTTTCTTAAATACCTACTTCAAATTCAAAATTAACCAGCAAACACTGTTGATTATTGCCACTGTTCTTACCATTCATACTGGAATAGACATATTTTTCTAGCCAAACAGTTGGCTTATTAGCTGGAAATCTTCACCTCTTTCTTAAAATGTTTTTCCTGGGAATCCTTTCAGATTCAGATTGACCTGAATTTGATGTGCATTCTTGCTTGACACTGGTAACTTTCTGGTTAATACCTAATAATTAATTAAGTAGTTAATTAATTGATTGATCTTAGCACTAGTTTCTTAATTTATAAAATGAGGACATTGGTTGAGCATTAAAGGCCAAATTCTAAAATTCTATGTGCTTTGATTTTCTTTTAGGGTTTGTATCTAAATTTCAGCATCCACTATCAGTAGTTTTCTTTTTCAAAATGTTTTCAGAGTAAATAAGTCATCTGAACCAATATCATGATTCTTTTTCTCTTAGTATGGTTGAAGTTGTCCTTTACTGTTTCCAGTCTCTTTTTTTTTCTGATGTTAGAATCTTTATAAAGATAGAGATAAAACCTGCCATCCAGTTTCGATGTCTGAAAAAGCCATTTTCCAATGAAGTCCTTACAGACAAATCCATGGATAATTGGCTCAGAATGTGCTATACATGGTTTGAGAAATTGGCAAATGAGGGGCGAAGTTAGTAGGGTGGCACGATCCAGAAGAAGGTAAAGTTCAATAATCCTGCCTTTTGGTAGAGCTGTTGTAAGGGAATTTGGGCCTTAGAGGGAATTCATGGCCATAATTATTAGCTATATGAGGCTATGGGTTTAATGCTGAATAACTGTGACATTTAGACCTATCATAGCTTTCTTAATTTATGTCTTGAGGGTTTAAGTATGACTGGAGAGCCATCACTGAGAGGTCAGACAAGTACACTCACAATGAAGTCACAGAACATAGGCCATCCCCTCGCATCGGGAGGGAGAAATTAGGGGCCTGTGGACTTCCCTAATTGCTCTCATGTAGTGAATTGAGTAAATACAAGTAGATTGTTAAAATAAATGGAGGTATAATGAAGAATAACTATGAAAAATGTGACAAAGTATTGAATTATTTTCAAGAACTACAGCACCAGCAATAACAGTGGTACAATTGCCTTGCTACTAATGTATGATTTTTGAATGAAGGCAACCTGTAGTCAACCTATAGGCAGTTTTTAGAGTGGCTAGCAAACTGTGTGCACTGGAATTCCATTGTACTCCAAAATGCAGTGGAACTTAGCTTAACCTGAAATTTTGTAGCAGATCCTTGAGAAATACCTCTAATCTTACACATCTTGCTCCTGTCACAGGTGTGGAAGAGATGGAAAATTTAAGGATTAATGCATAAGCAACATGTTGTTTTGGACCAATCTCCCTTTGTTTTCAGGTAGAAAAGGAAGACGGGAAAATTACCTTATGTACCTAATGTACAAAGTCCTAAAAACTATTCTTTGATCTTTTTGTTAATGTTTGACAGTATTTATATAATGACAGTGATATTTTGGAATACAAAGGACAGCAGAAAATTAAAATTAATGCTGTTTGCTTATAAATATTATTGTCACCAAACTCATGCGCACAGAAGCTCATGTATTAATTTTATTTCTCCATTAGTAATTATAATTTAACTCTTAAACCACCATTCTCACTAATAGAAGGAAGTTCTGATCTCACTTCCAGGTAAACTCTGTTACTTCAGGATTTAACTTCAGTCAGTTAGAATTATGCCCCTTTTATATTTTTGTGGTTTTATCTGATATTCGGAGGGTTTAGGCATTTTACTGGCATTGGCGCATTGGTATCTGGTCAGTGATCGTCAATCTCTATTATGCTTGGAATAAAATTCATTGCTTAAAATCCAAACATTGTACTCTGGCTTTCAAGACTCATCTTATACTTTACTTTTTTTCTCAGGCCACTCCAGCTACTAGACCTTTCCCCCCACCCCAACCCACCAAGCATGTCTTAATTCCTTTGCACTTGCTTTTCCCTGTATATAGAATTATTTTCCTTTAGATCTATGAATATTGGATTCTTTTTATTTTATTTACGTTTTATTTTTTTCTTTCAAATAAGTTTCTTAGATATGCTCTATTTATTTCAAACAATAGTAAAAACTTACTGCCTCTGTCCCTCACTGTTTGTAGCTACTCCACTGTTTACTCCCTTTGTAGTCAGTATTAGCTTCAGATGTTAGGTGTATTCTTAGTACCTTCTTTGAACTTTTTTCCTAGCTTAATTTTTTTTCCTAATACTTATTCATTATCTCCCACATCTGTTGTGCTTTTTCTTTTGCTTTGATGTGAATATAACTTGGACAGTTTTTACTCATATTAGAGCCACTACGCATCATAGAATTTGATTCCTAGGGTTCTTTTGTAAACTTTCTCTAGTGAGCATTCTGATTAAGGAACGAAGATGTAGCAATCTCATGACAAACTTTCTTATCTAAAGAGTCAGCACTATGTTGAGTTGAATTGGTTATTTAGTCCAACATATTTCATGCTCAGCCATTATCCCTATCCAAAATAACTTTCTATCTCCCCTCTGCTTATCTAAGTTTTCCATCTATCCATTTTACAATACATAAAATCCAGATCATATCTTGTATTCTACTGACGGCTTTAGCCCTCATGACTTCCTCTTTGTCTAAAATGTGTGAAGTCTTAAAAAAAGTCAAACTCATAGAAATATGGAGTAGAAAAGAGGTTGTCAGGGTCTGGGGATAGTTGGGGGAAACAGGGAGAGGCTGGTAAAAGGGTACAAACTTTCAGTTACAAAATGAATGTCTGAGAATGTAGTATATAACATGGTGACTCTGTTTGATAACATTGTATTGTATACCTGAAAATTTCTAAGATTAGCAAATTTTAACAGAGTAGAATTTAAATAGGATGAGGTGATGGATGGATGTGTTAATGAACTCAGTGAGGGGAATCCTCTCACAATGTATCTATATATCAAATCATCAGGTTGTACACTTTAAATATCCAACAATTTTCTTTGTCAGTTATACCTCAGTAAACCTGAAAACCCCCCATATGTCACTCAATTTATCAATAGATTATAACTCATTTGCTGTTTTTAAATTGAGATTTTTTTTAGAGAGATAATTATAGATTCACATGCAGTTGTAAGAAATAATATAGAGAGATCCAGTGTATACTTTGTCCATTTTCCTCCAGTGATAACATTTTGCAAAACTGCCACATACTATCACAACCGGGTTATTAACATTGATATAATCAGCGGGGTAGGAGGGGTTGGGGAGAATGAATTGAGAGATTGGGATTGCCAATCTCATTACTAATGAGAAAAAATATATCAAATTGTACACTTTAAATATATGCAGTTTATTATATGTCAAACAACAAAAAACAAACAAAAAAAAAACACATTGATACAATCCATTGATCTTATTCATATTTCTACAGTTTTAATTGTACTCAGTTGTATGTGGGTATGTGTATTAAGATCTCTACAGTTTTGTCACCCATAAATCACCTATATAGGTTCATGTATTCACTACCACAATCAAGACATTGAATAGTTCCAACACCATGAGGATCCCTTGTGTTGCTCTTTTATAACCATATGCACCTATCTTCTACTCTAGTACTCCTTACCCTCTGTACCAAATCCTTGTCAACATTAATATGTTCTTCATTTCTAACATTTTGTCATTTCAAATATGTTCTATAAATGGATCTATACAGTACCTAATTTTTTGAAATTGGCTTTTAGGAAAAAACAGCCGAATTTCCTGGAGATTCATCCAAGTTGTTGCATGTATCAGTAGTTCATATTATTTTTTTAATTGCTGAGTAGTATTCAATGGTATGTATGACATGTATGTATCACAGTGTGTTTAACCATTCACTAACTGAAGGACATCAATTCAAATATCCAGTTTTTGGCTTTTACAAGTAAAGTTGCTATGAACATTTGTGTACAGGTTTTTGTGTGAACATAAGTTTTTATTTCTTTGGGATTCATGGCCAGGGGTACAATTGCCAGGTTGTATGGTAATTGATGTTTATTTTTATAAGAAACTGCCAAATTATATTTCAGAATAGCTGTACTGTTTTACATTCCCACTAGCAACGTATAAGTGATTTCGTTTCTCTGCATATTTGTCAGTGTTTGGTTTTGTCATGTTTATATTAGCCATTCTGATAGGTATATAGCGAAATCTCATTGTGGTTTTAAATTGTATTTCTTTTATGGCTAATGATGTTGAGCATTATTTCACGTGCTTGTTTACCATCTGTATATTTATCTTTTTGGAGAAATGTCTATTCCTATCTTTTGTCTGTTTTTTAATTTAATATTTTTTTTTACTGTTGAGTTGTGAGAGTTTTTTTTATTATTCTAGTTACTAGTCCTATGTTGAATATGTGGTTTGCAAATATTTTCTCCCAGTCTGTAGCTTGTCTTTCCATCTTCTTTAGCATAGGGTTTAAAAGAGCAAAAGCTTATAATTCCAAAGAGGGCCAAGTAAGCAATTTTTAATTTTATGAATCATGCTTTTTGTGTCAAGTCTAATAATACTCTGCTTAGCCCTATATTCTAAACATTTTCTCCTATTTTTTTTTGTTTTTTGCTAAAAGATTTATAGTTTTATATTTTACGTTTAAGTCCATAATCAATTTAGGGTCAATTTTTGTATCAGGTGTGAGGTTTAGGTCACTTTTTGTATAAGGTGTGACATTTAGGTTTCATTTTTTGACTTAGCAAGGTCATAGGATACAGGATCAACTCATAAAAATCAATGACATTTCTACATATTAGCAATGCTAATTTTGAAAACCAGAATTTAAAACACAATGCTATTTACAATTGCTCCAAATAAAATGAAAAGTCTAGGTACACACAACAAAACATGTACAGGATCTGATGCTGAAATTATGAAATGCTGGTCAACGAAATAAAAGAAGACTTAAATAAATGGCAAGATATCTTGGTCATGGGTCGGAAGACTCATAAGGACTGGTAAAGGTGTCAGTTTTCCTACAAATGATCTGTATGTTTAATGCAATTCCTATCAAAATCTCAGCAAGATTTTTATGCACATAGGTAAGCTTATTCTAAAATTTATATAGAAAAGGATAGGCCCTAGAATAGCTAAGTTAATCTTGAAAAAGAGTAATAAAATGTTACGAATCACTCTACCTAGTACTAAAGCTTACTATATAGCTACAGTAATCAAAACAGTGTGGTTTTGGCAGAGAAATAGATAGATTGATCAATAGAACATAATAGAGAACCCACAAATAGAACCACCAAATTATGCTCAACTGGCTTTTGACAAAGAAGAAATGTATTATTTGCTATTTTACATTTACGGATCTTGCCTCCCAAGAAGATTTTAATTTTTGAGGACACACACCATATTTTTAGTCTATCTTCACATACCTAGCATAGATCTTAGCATATAATATTCATTAACCTAAAATCTGTCGATTTATAAAAGATTTCAGAGAGAGGACTAATATTATGGCTAAAGGGAGAGGAATAGATTCAATTTTTAGGGAATGCCCCTTCAGTTAAACAAAGCAAAATGTACATATTTAAATGTACACATGTGTCTGCTCATTATTTCCATAAGCATTTGTTAAGCTCTTTCATCTGTAGTGTAGTGAGTGAGGAGAGATAAAAGTGAAGAAAAAGGGGGAGGAGAAGATGAATACGGAGATGAATAGATATTGGTTTTTAGTTGCTCTCAGTTTAGTGGGAGAAACACATGCATGTAGAGTAATTATAGTAAATGCTATAGTAGAAGGAGCTATGAAATGCTGGTGTACAGAAGAGGGAACTATCATTTTGTCTAGAAGATCTACGAAGGGATTTGTAGGTATTTGAGCTGGATTTTTATTTATTATAGGCTATTCATAGTGAACAAGAAATATAATAGAATCCCAGATAGAATAACATGTATAAGGTTTCAATGATATGATTAAACATGTGAGTGTGGTGAATTCAAGAGGTTTGGTGTAGTCAGGATAGGAGATATGACTAAAAAAAATGGATTGAAGCCATTGTAAAGAGTTTGAACTTTATCTTTTGGGTACTAGGGAGCAGTTGAGGATGAGAGACATAATTGTATACACATCTTAGGAAGGTAACTTTGGTGGCATTTTGACTCAGTTGGAAAGAGGCAAAGTCAAAGGTAGGAAAATCTGTTAGTAGGCGATCTTAATGGGCCACACATGTACTGATAAGCGTCTAAACAACTAAGGCAGTGCAGGGGTTAGGGAGGAAGAATCAGCTTTTAGTTATATATTTGAGGTTGCTAGTTAGGTATGAGGTGTGAGGTTGGGGAGAGAGTCAAAGACAATTGAAGTATCTTGGTAGAGAGAATCAATGGTGAGGCTATTAAGATGGTGAATATAGATAGATGAGAAGGTTTAGGGAGAAGGTTTAGGTTTAGACATACTGAGTTTGAGCATTCTGTGAAGGTGGATATACCTGGCAGGCAGTTGTAAGACTGACTGTCCTGGAGATTAGGAGAGAGGTTCCCTTTCTTATCAATGTTATGGATTTAGTCTCCTTTTTCTTAGAGAACTCATTGCGATTAGTCAATGTTGCTTTCAGGTGGCATCATATTTGCTTCAAAGTGGAAGCTCTGTAATCTATCACTCTGTTCATGTAAAAGAAGAGGAGCGACTATAGGCCAGTATGGGTCATGTGTATCTTACATCTTCAGGCAAGTGTAAGTAATCTTGTGGCCCAGTGTTTCAAATTGTCAGTAGCGCAGTTACTGGGAGCTTGTTAGAAATGCAAATTCTTGGGCCTCACCCCTTACCTACTGAATCAGACTGTGGGATGGGGCCCAGCAACCTGGATTTTATCTAGTTCACCAGGTGCTCCTGATGCAAACAAAAGATTTAAACTATGGCATAATACCTATACTATAGTGTGATGTACTATGCTATACTGTACTATACTATACTATACTGTACTAATTTTCCAAGCCATATAACATGTTACCATGAAATCATCTTGTGACTGGGCAACATATTTTTAGCTGTCAATAATTGTCTAACAAGTCATAAAATAATGGATAAACTGATTTGATTAAGAAGTAGGGTGAAAGTACAAGCCACAGGCTATATGTGTCGAGGGGTGTAGCTATTACTTTCTCATTTTATTGCTCTTTCTTTAAATCTTATTTCATTTAAGTTTGTATCTCCAAGTAGCTAGAAAATAAAATTGATGTGATATCATGAACAAAAATGAAATTCAACACTGCTTTAGTGGTTTAGCAGATGGTGTTAGGGGCTGTAGTTAAAGAAGAAAAGCTAATAAAGGAAAGAAGAAAAGTTATTGTGTGGTTTCAAATGTATTCATCTGGATTCAGATTTTATTTCAGTTTCTTACCTTGATTAAAGGCAGAGCACTCAGGTCATAGCATATGACCCCTTATCTGAAGGTGCTTAATAGATGTTATTGGATGATAAACCAAATTTAATACGGAAAACAAAGCCCACAGTGTTTGGGCTTTAAGAAGGTTAACAGTTAAATTGCCAAAGAAAATCTTGTATTCTTGTTAGATATGTAGATCTAGAAGTGTTGAGGTGGCCGGGGCATACATGAATTTCCTAGCTGCTAAGGTGAACAGCCTCAGGTTTCTTTGGTGATGAACTTTAGTTTTCGTTAGCCCCACTTGCTCTGCCCTTCCTGCTGTTTTGCAACAGGGCTTAAAAGTGCTTTAAGTGCTTGTGACCGTGGTAATGAATGAAAATGTCTTTCCAGCACTGAGAGGATTGCATTAGACTGAATAGTCACCTCACTTGTAAAAGCACTATTAGAGTGGGGCAGCTGTAAGTAAGGATAACGATTTGTGTCCACTGCTTATTTACTGAAAATTGTCAATGTATTATTTATTGAGAGCTCTCCAGACAGTGCTTGTCAGAATAAAAATGTCAGCTCTGAGCAAAATGTTATAATACATAATAAAAATGCTAGGTATGCACTTTAGGGAGACAACTAATTAGACCTGCTTTTTCTTAAGGAGGGGGGAGTAAAAATGTCTAATACTGTGGATTTTCTCAATTTGTGTAAGTCCTTTTCTCCCCGCCCCTCTCAGCTCAGTATTTGGTTTAGAAACTTACCATGCCTGAGAAATAATTTGAACAACTTTGTATTGTTGGCATTAGACACCCCAGGTAGTGACGAAGCTTGCTAAGGGAGGAAGGGCCTGGTCTGCAGTCCTACAGTGAGCAGCTGCCCTCACCTCCATGTTTTGTCTGAAATTAGAAGATGTCACTTCCTCCCTGAGCAGTGCTCGTGGAAAACTGCCTCCAGTGTAAACAACATAAAATTATTAAGCTTATTCCTCAGCCGTGCTAATTAACCCCAAACAAATTTCACATTAAGGAAACAGAATTCAATCAATGTAAATGTTATTGCTGTGTATTACTGTAAGCAATAATATAGTGGCTAAAATAATTAATTATTTTGGATTTTTTTAGACGAAAGTCTTTTTTATGGTGTTGCAAAATATTTTGCAGATTATTTCCCCTTTCTTCAGCCTTTCTTGGCATAGAATATAAAAGACCCGTCTGGTAAAGCATGGGTGATATGCAGTTGTTTTTTATGGGAAGGGAAAAATGCATTTTGGAGTGAGGGCTTCAGATTTACTTAGTCTAATATATTTTCATTGGTGATACATATGCAGATTTTGTCTCTTTCTACCTATTGTAGTTCACTACTCACTGTGGCAATTTCCTATCCTTTTTCCCATCGTCACTAGTGATGGTGGTGGTGGTGTGAAAGATAAAAAAGAGTGATGGTTAAATACGATCAACTTCTGAGAGGAAAAAAATGAAATGCCATTTTATTGCATTTCAGGTTTTGGAAAGCAATTGCCAGTAAAGATTTTCCCAGTTTTTTAAAAAATCTGGGCTTACATAAGAAGTCAAATTATCCTCTTGACATAATTTTCTTAATTTTTTTTTGGAAAATAACCGGATTTATAAGTAATTGCTTGGTTGTGCCTGTGATAGCTCTGAATAAAACTTACCATCGTCATCTTCATCACCCTCAAATACCTCATAAAGACACGAAGTCCAGAAGCTAGATGACATGCGATTTTATTTTTCATGCAGTAAAATGCATATTTTATTAATGTGGAATTATTTATCAGTTAAGAGATAGCATGTTCTGTGGTGTATGAAACACAAATAGGATTTATATTGAGACTATTTTGAGATATGATATATCCTTTAACCAATATATACTCGCAAATGCTAAATTAACTTTGAAATTTAAAGTAATTTAACAAAATGAGTCATGTAAAAAACAAAGTGTTACTTTTTGCAGATTCAACACAAACCATTTCTTTGTAATTTCACCATCTTCTAGTAAATGTCAGTCTCTGTCCTTCTCAATCCTCAAGTAGTTCAGTATCCTATTTCATGGCCACTCTTAATTCCTTACTTTTCTCTACCTAAACTCTATCTTCATTTTGGTCGGAGTATTTAAACTTTTCATTATAACTTAAATGCCTAATAAGCTGATTGTACTGAATATTTATAGTGATACCAGAACTAATAACAAGAACATGTGTTCCAAGGAATAGGTGGAGCATGCTGCTAAAAAAATAGAAAATAATAAAAGTATTTTTTATAATGTACTTGAGAAGAAATTAAAATCTTGGAGGATTGTTTTAAAATAACATCTGAATATACCATTTATTTGATTTCATATTTTGGTTTCAACTGATTTGTTTCATATGGCTGCTTATATTTTGGCTGATTTCTTCAGTTTCTATAGCTAAAGAGTGATTTTCTTTTTGACTTCGGACATTTATTTTCACCTTTCCAAATAGAAAACAACCTTAGATTTTATTTATTTGCATACTTAGGAAGCTGGTAATGTACCAAAGATTATAAGACACTATGTTCAACAATTTTAAAATTACATAAAATTTAGACAATGAAGAATTTGAACATCTCTATACATTTGAGATGTTTATATTTCTAAGTATATTTAAAGCAAAAGCTTTAAATGATATGCCTGCTATAGCAAAGACTATGGCGTGGTTAAATGTGATAACTGGCACTTGAGTAGCCCTCTGGCACAGGATGTTTAGAAGATATTAAGCTGTACAATTTCTATGATTAATATCCTGGATTTTAAAGTTACACTATAATACCAAACTAAAAAATGCAATAAAATTCTAGAATAAGTGCCTTAGTTAGAAAAACCTGTATTAGTATATTTTAAAATGAGATGCAAAGGGTTTGCATCCAGTACTTTATTCCCTTTAAGACTATAATTGACAAACTGCAGTAATCATGCTTTTATGTGCTTTTCTCCCTCTACTGAATTCATTTTTAAAAATGAAAGTAAAAAAAGGTAAAAAGAGACTCCAGAATTTTGAAACCAAGTGGTCCTGAAGTGATGGGAAAATAGCCAAGGTGTCACAACTAATTTCTGACCCTGTTTTATGAGTTCTGCTGTTCCTTATTCCCCCTGTCAGCCTGGGAATCCCTGAGGCTGTGCAAACTGGCTGAACATCACTCAATTCCAGTTTTATATCCCCTTTTAATAATGTTGAGTCTATTCTGTCCAACTTTGATTCAGACAACCTGCTTGTCTTGAAAAAGTGATATATTTAATCAGTGACTCTGTCTCCAGCATAGCTCCCACTGCGTGTGACTAGAGCCGAGAGTAGTGCAGTGGTCTGTCACTTTTGTTTGAATGGGTAATGTGGAGCCCATCAGCTGCAAAGACAGGAGCTGGAACTGCTTGTTAGGACACATGATCAAAAGCCACTCTCTGCTTTCTGCCAATCAAACCTCATGTCGCCTTGTGGGGCAGACATTAGATAGATTTTTTTTTTCTGCCTTACACTGTGGGCATTTTGCCAGTTTGACATGTGAACTGTTACAAAAGATAGCAGAGTTTCGACCGCTTGCTGACTGCTTTAAAATATTACTGGACACTTGTCAAAATGAAATTTTCACAATACTATATTATGATAAATTCTTTGAAGTATTATTATTCAGTGCCTTTATCTTATATTTTGTGGGTTTGTTGATGTTGTTTTTGCTAGGGCAGAAGAAACAATAGACAGTAGCTTCTTGGGTGAAAGTAAGGGAGACAAAACCGTGTAAAGCGATTCAATTGCAAAGCCAACACAACTCTATGACCGATAGTTTTGAACAAGGTGATAATTGCTTTGTGAAAATAACATTAGTGAATTAAATGTTATTTTGCATTCTCTCTCCTCTGCTTTAAAAAGTATTTACTCTAAGTCAGGAAAGGAGAGTGCTTTTAGTATTATTTTAGCCCCAAACATTAAAATTTTATTTTGAAATTTAATTCAGCGTCTTATTCCTTTTGCTTATTGAGAAGATGGACAAATTTCTAAATTCAAAGACATTCTCTGATTTGCAACTGTCCCAATGGGTATATTTACTCTGCTTTTTCTTTTTGTCATCCTCTGAAGAGTCCCCCATTATATCACAATCTCATCTTTGTACCCATAGCAACCCTGTGTTGATGGTGGCATGACCTAACTTATAGGCTTTTTAAGAGAAGAATGAGTACCAAAGTACTTTTGACTTAAAAGGCATTTCCAAACACCCAGATAACTATTCTAATGCTGTTAAATCTTAGTTGGTGCTTTGATATCTCCAAACTTGCCACTTGGTACTTGCTGTTTCTTCTCTAATGATCATTTTAAAAGGAGTTAAACATTTTCACCAAAACATACCATGGCAATCTAGTGGAACTCATTTAAACAGTGAGCTACACATAAACAGCTGCTCCTTCAATAAGCCATTCTTTATAATACCCTTATTACCTTCTAGTGTCTCAAATTCTGATTAGTCAACAGTGCTGATTGCTGCACGGCATTCCGTTGCCCATCTTCCTTCTGCTCAGCTGCTCATGTCTTAGTTGTTATTTGATTACAACACAACTTGTGCATTGTTTCTCCAAGTTGCTCTTCATATTGTGTCTTTAAAACTCTGATTTATCCAGGGAAACTGCGATGGTATGAGAGGGACTTTATGCACATTAAAAATGTCTGAATAAAGCATGGTACAAAATATATAACTGTGGAACACATATTGGAAAGAATATTAGTGACTTAAAACTCAGTACTTATGATCAAATTAAGAAACATTAAGTATGTGGAAGTATTTTTAAAAACATTATAGTACTTTACAAATGTAAAGAGTTATAAAATTGTTATATTATGGTTATTAAATTTCAGTCAGATATAAAGTTCTGGAAGAGGTAATTATGCATGTAGATCTTCACAGAAAGGGCCTAAAGGACCTTCATCTTTGCCCCAGTACTAGATAATTTTAGTCCAATTGCTGTGCAGCACCAGTGATGCCCCACTACATAGGACTGCATGTTGGTAGTTTAAGTTATGATGAAATAAGAAGGGTGGGAAAAATCTCTATAATGAAGTTTGAATTTCAGCTATTCCTTTGTTGTGACCCCCTGGAATCTACTCTTGGTGAGTAGAAAATGCTGACATACTAGAAATGCAACCCCTGTAAAGGCCCTAAATCTGTCATTGTGCTCTGGAGTCGGCTCTGAAAATAGCAAAGCTCTTTTGGTAAATTAAAATCGGTGTGAATGGGAACAGATGTTGACACGCTTTGTCTTTAGGGATGCCAGTTAAGAAGGGAGGGTCAGTGAGGTTAGATGTAGGAAATACAGTAAATGTGCAAACTTGTCATATAAAGGGAATTCTGTTTGGGGATGCTAGTCAATAGACTTGTATTTATCTTTGGTAGTGCAGGTAGGAATTATATGTACATTACTTTATCTAGAGGAAAAATGAAGGAGATGGTATTTATTTCTGGGAGGGCTATAACTTTTTGATGTTCCCTTGTGGTTGTCTTTTCTTCATCAAACTGCATTGGCTATAAACTGTCTCAGGCTACTATTAGGTTTTACTTTCCAGCATCATTTTGGCATAGCTTCCTAAAGTATTTGTTGAACTCTAATGCTGCAGTAGAGTCTTTGTACTGATATTTGTCAAGAATAATGAAAATGGTTTATGTTCTAAAAATGTACAATTTATCAAATAGCTTGTATAGTCAATTTACATAAGTCTCGTAGAAGTTTCAGTCTTGATTTGAAAAAATAGCATAGGATGAATTTATTTATAAGAACCTTAATAGTTTCTCTCAATTCCTTTTACATTTTAGATTACCTTATAATTTTCTAAATCTACATGAACAATAATGATCAATTTTGTCAGTATTATTCACACCTTTTATTAATTTAACATAGATGAATAAATGTGAATGTTGTGAAGAGTTGATTGGGAATAGATTTTAAATCTGACAGTTAGATTACAGGGTACCTAAGAAAAAATGGCTCTTTCACTAGGTACCTAGTAATTTAATTCTTGTTTGAAATTATTATAATTTATTACAGTGTGTGGGTCCTAATGAATGTCTACTATTAAATGAAAAGGAGAAATTGAAATTAAGATTATGAAATTCTTTTAACTCATATCTTAAAATCCTCTTAAACAATTCAGAAGACATTAATAAGCTACGTGGGTTTCTTTCCATATTCTGTAATGGCAAATAAAAACATTTCTTTCAGCATTTAAAGATTTGAAAAAATGTTGAATGCCATTAAACCTCAAAGCATGCAATCTTGGAATTTCATAAAATGGTAGTAGCCATTATAACAGCATTAAAATTGGCAACTCTATTTAAATATTTATTTGGATTATAAACAGACTTTTCTAGCACTTGAGTTTTCCAGAAATGACTAGGTTTCCCTCGTATTAAACATTTAATGTAGGATAATCTGAGATTTCATAGAGTTGTAAACTATACCAAATTAACATTTTAAAATTTCTACATTCCAGGGAGACTTTAAACTTGTGAGTAAAAATTCTTAAATAAAATAAAGATGTCCAAATGCCCATAGGCATTGGAAGTTGTCATTTATTCCTAGATCTAAGTAAAACTTGTCATTTACACAAAATGAAAATTAGGTCTTTGAAAAATAATAATTCCTGGGCAAAAGCAATGAATATACAACAATTTTTCTATCCTGATAGATTATGTGACGTGTCATTTGAAAGGCCCATTTAGTATCTTACCTGGGAAGAAGCCCTCTCATAAACTTGACCATGCTCCTTTGATAATTGTTTAAAGAAGAAAATCAGATTGATCACCCCCTTGAATTTTGTACTATTATGCTTTACCTAAAAATCTTAAAGTTTTGTTTCCTAATTTCTAGAGCGTTTCTTCTTTATTGAGGCTGCTATAAGGCATGTATAAGCCAGTAATTAATCTGTAGAGAACGAAAAGAAATTAAGCAAGTTAGTAATAAGTTTACATTTGATTGCAGAGAATAACCCTGCTCTAGGTTTTTGACAGCCTCAGAACAATGCCAGCATAGGAGATATAGGGCATGCCATCTCTCACTGAGATGACCGTCCCCCCTTACCAATTCTGGATATAAGAAATAAAACATAACTTCTTTAGGGAGTGGCTATTTGGGGTAGATTTTTGTTTGTTGTAGGATTGTCACAGAATTTTCTTTGAGGCTGTGGAGCTGTGCCTTTAGGCCTGTAAGAGTCATAACTCCATTCTTCTCCTTTGTCATAAAATTCTCCATCTCCCTCCCTCCACTTCCACTCCCACTTAAGGATGTATTGCCAAAAGAATATAGTGAGAGTGCTAGCTGTTTCTAGATGGGAAGGTGATTTGTTGCCTCTGATAATCTAATCATCGAGTTCAAGTTAGCTCAGGAACCTGAAAGAAATAAAGGACAGAAACAAGCAGGGCAATATTTTCTTAGTAATGATTACTGATCTCTTTTTTTAAAATGTTTACGGTAGTTGTTAAGTAGGGAAATAATTGGATAGAATTTTCTCTCCCTATGTTTCTATAAATAAAGTCTTTTCTCATTTATCAGTAATGTCCACGTGGTTACTGTTTATCACTGTAAGTAGTTCCAACAGTTAAATTCTGGTGTCTCTCATCTACTATTACAGAAGGCTAAAAGCTACCCAACTACAACATGGGGATAGGTGAGGAAGATATAACTTTCTGATGCTCGGTTTGAGAACATGATGATTATGCTGTAAAAAACTGCTCCTTTAAAATATTTTTTGCTAATTGTGATGAAGTAACTTTAAAACATTAACTTTGAAAGACAGTGGCAATTTACAGAACTATATCTACTGTTATATTTAATTAGATTTTTTCCTCCTTTGTGCCTATTTAAACTCTAAATGAAAGATGGAAATATGTTTGCTCTAACATATTTGATGTGATTGAGATGAGATTAAGCGGTTTAAATGATTTAAAAATTATATTTACTTTAGTGCAATCTGTTAGGTTCAATTGCTGATCTGTCTTTTGATTTGCTTTGTGGTATAGCAAACCGAGCACTGAGGGTTAAACTACTCAGCACATGAGTAAGGTTAAAAATCTGGGTTTCCCCTCTCCTTCCCGGTTACTGAATTCTTCAGTCAAAGTTAAATTTGCTGTTCAGACATTAGCTGTACTTCTTAGCAATGACCTTGTGGGGTAGAGAAGCATGGCACAGTGGCACTTTCCAGCTGTATTCAGCCTATCCGTCGGGGTATAATCATGCTCAGTCCCAGCACCGCAGGCTTGGACATATGTTGAGTTTTATTTCTTTCTTCTGACATTAATCCTATTCACCAGCTGTTCTGCCAGCTGCCATTCTT